>NW_011344848.1:286217-321264 GCF_000735185.1 Notothenia coriiceps
CAGCATCCTCTTGCCTCTCCATTGACACCCTTGCTGGCATCTCTGTTGAGTTTGTTGATACATACAAATATCTGGGTCTTTTTTATTGGACAGAAATCTAAACTTTAAACACCATATTGAAGTTCTTACTAAGAAATTGAAATTCACTCTTGGCTTCCTTTACAGACTTAAATGTAGTTTTTCAACTTCGTCCCGTAAAGGTTGTTCTCTGGCTTATTCCTGTCCCAGCTGGACTACGGTGATACAATCGATAGATTTGCCTGTCCCACTGTTTTGGCCAAACTTGACCCACTCTACCATGCTGCACTGCGTTATATATCAAATGCACCCTATAGGACTCATCATTGCACACTGTATAGCCTAACTGGATGGTCCTCACTCACTATGCGTAGGATGCAGCATTGGTTTTTATTAATGTATAAAGCCATTTTAAGAAAGCTTCCACTGTACATATGTGCCAGATTTGCTCCAGTTTGTGACTTTTACAACCTCAGATCCAGTGCCTGGATACGGTTCCAGGTCCCTGCTGTGCGGACTGAGGCTGGAAAAAGGAGTCTATTTTATTATGGGCCTTGGTCTTGGAATGACCTTCAATCACGCCTCAAACTGACGGCACTTGTCTCTATAGCATGTTTTAAATTGAAGTTGTCAGAAGTCCTTACCACCAGCTGCTCTTGCAGTAATAAGTAGTCCCTTTCTTACCGTCCTAATGTGCACAATGTAGTGACTGCTTTTTTCATCTTTTGTTTTCTTAGTTATGTTCTCTGTATTTTATATCATTGTGTTATGTGTTATGTGTAACGTTGCTGCCTTCTTGGCCAGGTCAGCATTGTAAATGAGATTTTATCTCAATGCTTTTTATCTGGTTAAATAAAGGTTAAATAAAAAATGGGCAAACCATCTGACAGTTCACAAATAAAATATATAATTCATTACTTTTTCTACTATGAATACCATTTTATTTATTTATTCATTTTCAGATTTCAACACAAGTGAACAGAAGCAAGCCTGTAAGAAGCATGAGCTTTACGTCAGTTTTCGAGATTTGGGCTGGCAGGTAGGAAATTATTTCCCGTCGCAAAACACAACACTAACAAATGGTAGTTACACAATGGACAATACACTTTGGTTCGGTTATAAGGTTTAATAAATAAAGGAATCCCTTCTTTTTAAGGATTGGATCATAGCACCTGAGGGCTACGCTGCTTTTTACTGTGATGGGGAATGTTCTTTTCCACTCAACGCACACATGAATGCTACAAATCATGCAATTGTGCAAACCCTGGTAAGTATTCTTTCAAATGAATTGCATACGCCTGTTGCAATAAAAGCCACCATAATGTTCTCAACAGTTATAATTCATTTGAAACCCACTGCTGTCGCACCTCTTTTAAACCTACTTTATGCTCTCATTTATAGGTCCATTTAATGTTTCCTGACAACGTGCCAAAGCCATGCTGCGCCCCAACAAAGCTCAACGCAATATCAGTGCTCTACTTTGATGACAGCTCAAATGTCATCCTCAAGAAATACAGAAATATGGTAGTTAGGTCTTGTGGTTGTCATTAGTGGCAGGGCTAACTTTAATTTATGCTATCTGGTATGGGAATCGCTGGAAAACACATCTGCTGCAGGTGTGATGTGATGTACAGTATTATGTATATAACGTTTTTATTACCTAATTTATTTTCTTCTTTTTTTTTTTTTTTTTTTAAATAGCACTGAATATCGTCATATTTAAATGATTAGGACGACATGTTGATTTTACTTCACGCCAGTTATCAGTTAACTTTTGTGTCCGTTGGCATATACTCCCTCTTAGTGACGTCTGTATAACTTTTATGAGTTAATTATTCACTGGAGTCATCATGATACATGAGAGCACTTCCCCTCCTGCTTGTTTTCCCCCTTGTATAATACGCTCTATAAATGATCACAGAGTTAGAAATACACATGGTATATGATGTGCTTTGTTTTTAAACGCTAATTTATCTCCTTTGTTTTCAATATGGGCCAGAAGTACAGAATAATGTCAGCACAGCATGAGGCTTTAGCACTTACATCACAACGACTGTTTGAAATATCTTAAATCAAATTGGTTCACTTGGTTGGGAAAAACATTGTGAATGTTTAAACCAAACTGCCCAAAGCTATTTTAAAGCTGCCACTGTCTTTCAGCACTGATACCGTTTCACGTTTTCAACGCCAACTTTTTTCAAATGTTTTTCGTAGGAGAGGAGGAGATTATATAAGTCTGGAATCTCATATTATGTTGAGCGTTCACTTATGAATGCTTTACAAGTCATGTCATTTTTTAAACAATGTTTATGTTAATCTCTTCCATAAACACTGTTATCTCATTCCTCTGTGGGCTAGCTGTAAACGTCTTTACTCCACACTGATTCTATTTTATGTCTGGGGAAAGTATATCTTTATGTAAAGTGTTAAGTGTATTTTAATAAATGTACCACTTGAGAACGTTTATCTTTTGCTCTGCCTTTACTTGACCTTACAGCTTTTTTTTTTGCTCCATTTATCACCCTCAACAGTATCTAGAAATACATTTAAACCCCCTCCTCCAGCTGCAAGTCCTCCAGCCTTTTCAAATTCAAGTTGTCCTTTTGTATTTGTTTGGAGTTCTGCGGATGTTTTACACACTAATGTCTCAGATTTATAAATGTTTGACAAGTATGATATAAACTAGGGGTCACCCATGCAGCCTGTTGACATACTCTTGGGGGGAGATAATGCTGCTGCTGGTAATGTGTGAGCAGAGACAGCCCAAAAGGGGGCTTATAATGGAGCTGTATAAATATATCATTTTCTAAACAATCTATTTCTGATTATGGGGAAAGATACCATCCATCATCTGGAGCATGTGATGTGTATGTCAACCTCAGCTTGCCTATATTTTGTTCACTTGTATTTGTATATTGCCATCTGCTAAGAGCTAAGATTCACCCCTGGAAACAAAGTGGAAACCATCAACTAAACTGAGTGAGTGTTTGCTGCATTACCTCCTCAGTCAGTTTAATTTCCAGAAACATGTGGACGAACTTGCTAATATCCAGAGAAGAGCTGAGGGGTTATTCAATAGTCTTGGAAATCTAGGGATAAGGTTAAGGATTAATATATATTTACACAACTGTGTTGACCTTCACTGAACACAAGATATGTACTGTTGCACCTTTTCTCCCCCTTACCCTCCCACTTCTATAACATTTTTTCTCTCTGACATGGCCGAACATTG
Source organism: Notothenia coriiceps (assembly GCF_000735185.1). Lineage (NCBI taxonomy): Eukaryota > Metazoa > Chordata > Actinopteri > Perciformes > Nototheniidae > Notothenia > Notothenia coriiceps. The sequence continues at coordinate 289,468 of NW_011344848.1, forward strand.
AGTGACTGTATTTCACTTAATTAAAAGCAGTGGCTGGCCTGCCCAGATGTTACGTGGGCTCCGTGTTAAAGGAGTGTTGACATTCGGTGAATAGAGGAGGCCACCTGCTAACTTAACTCCTGGCTTGAGGGATGATTTGCATTCCTGCGGCCTGTTGCCTGGCATGATTACTCCTAGCACTTCACAATCCCATCTACTGTTTAATACCGTGGATTCTTTCCAATTCAGCTACATTTCTTCCTTTTCTGTTACGCGGGAGCTGCTATGAATGAGCCCCTATTTGAGTTCACCTAAACTACACAGCCCTCACCAAATCAACCTCCTGACCACATAAAGGGAAAGAGTAACAAGTGCCATACTCAGGGCAGATTAATATAGCGGCGCCCTTCTCCTCGGAGACCCCCGTGGTCAAAAACAGGCAGCAGTGAGTCAGAGGTGACTTGACATTCATCAGATCAGCACTTCCACTTCTGAAACATGTTGGAAAAAGGTCATCTTCACGAAGGGTCTCTAGTGAATAATTCATGAATCATGCTCTCAGGTTAACAGAGTGTCAAAACATCTAGCTGGCTTTACAGAGACCAAGTTACGTAATGTCAGGATGTGTTTCCAGGTGTTGATATTCGGATTTTTCTTCTACAACAAACATATTCATTATCTTAACCTGATTGAGAAAACAGATACGTCCACGTGAGCGGCTGTTTAGAACACGCCCTTTTGTTCAGCAAAAGTTATATATCTAGTGAGGAGAGATCATCTTGAAGCTCTTAGCAGGCTGGAGCTGGTTGGCTATCGTTTTCCAAACCATCAAAAGCAGGAATATGTTGATTAATACTGCCAAACAAAAAAGCTGATCTCACGAGGCGCAGATTTTTTTCAGAGTTGCTTCTGCTCAAGATGTCCTAACAGATCAATTCATGCAGGCTGCAATATTAAGCAGTCTGTTCTTTATACAATAAGGATTAAATTAGTGTATATATGCCTCAGACACATATGCTTAAACTTCAAAGATTCATAGTATCAAAGTCACACAATAAGCAACAGTTGAAGGAAGACATTGACCCTAAATATGTTAAGCGATTATGACGCGGAAGAATTTCCTTTTTCCTTATTTTATTTTGAACATGTGTATTTTTCATGGCAAAATCTCCTTAAATGTTAAAGGCTTCACAGGCATGCAACACTTCACATAATGATTTACTTACAAGTTTTTCCAAAGTATTTCTCTTCATTTTGTAAACAAGTGTGTTAAAGGAGAACATTTGTAAAATATATATAGAATGAAGTCAGCCGTCCATGTAAGAAATGTTGGATTTACACAAACTGTGAAACTAAACATTTATTCAGTCTGGAGTTTAATGTGCTAGTGACTGTAACGGCACACTTTTAGTTATATTTAATTTGCTCTAATGCAAACGGGTCAGATGATTGACATAATGGTCAAATTTTGGTCAATCTAAAACAAGTACAAAAAAAATTGTTATTGTGTCTTTGCTTTAGTAATTCCATGTTTTATTGATTTACCCTCGCTTAACCGGAGGCCCTTTTTTTCTTTCTGAGGCTTAAAGTTTATTTTCAAAGTGTCACCTTGCAGTCCATCCACAAGGCAAGTGAAATTGTATCTAATAAAAATGTTGTGCAGTTTACCTTATTCATCTCCCCACATATGGTTCTCCTTATTTGTGTTCTGTGGGTGGGCCATGACTTCCATACAGCTCAATCAGTCCCTCATGAGAAGGGAGACCATATGGGTCGCATTTTTACACGTTGTTTGGTATGACAAGGCTGCAGCAGGACCGGCGAGGAATGTGTCCCGACAGAGGGCAACGCAGAAGCACCGTTGTGTTTGCTTGTTATTCACATATATGCACATTAGCTTCCCCAGCCGGCGAGGAGAGGGTTTTGGGTTCTCAGCTTTACAACAGCCTGTTTGTGAAGTCGACTGTCACTTCCCATTAACACTAGAAGTGGCACCTGCGCATTTAAACCCCTTTCTTTATTTTGAAATCCTGTATTTTTAGTGTGGATTTAACACCTGCATTCAAATACGGCTGAATTTCATTAGCAATGCTTTCATTAGGTGATTTCATGAATATTCTAAATGTATACATTTAAAACTTCTGATACTTTGTAAGCCTTGTGTTTTAAAAGTAAATCTTTAAAGTTGGGCTTTGCATTTTCTACATTGTGTGCAGCATTTATGAAACATGTTTTTCCATGACCATCCGGAATAAACTTTTCTTTAGTATTCTTCTTCTGTGGTTTGTCTCAGGAGAAACAGAAAGCCTCAAAGAAACAACACATAAAATGTGTAAAAAAAGTTTTAAAAGGAAAAATACAAACCAAAACAGATGCACAGGATATTAAACTGTTTTGTCAAGGATGTCTCAATCCTGTAATAATCGTGCTGATTTACTGTATCAACAAGCCCTCTTGCTAATGTTCAAAATGCTGCCAAAACAGAGAAGAACCAGGACATTTCCAAGCACAATTATCAACTAAGGGAAAAAAGCAACAAAAAAGCAAGACAGAAGAAGCGAAAGTCACTCCTTTAACGTAACCCTGTTCTATTAAAACCAGTTTCTACACAAAAAAACGAATCAATATTTCTATAATATCTGTACTTCGAAGTCTCTTTAGGTTTTGGGGACTTCAATTGGGTAAATGTCTCAAAAAAGTGGATCTTGACTTGCTAAGCAAAAACTAATGTTAACACAATATTTGGCACATCTGAAGGTTCTTTTTCAGGTGTTTTATTTCTCAACTACACACATTCCTACATGAAGCTTTTGGAAACAGGGATGATGTGTTTGGTGTTGTCAGTAATACAGTATTTATCTTTTACAGTACAGGGTCATGTCTCCATTTACAGTCCAGTTTTTTCTATAGACAGTGTAGACTGCTTAGACTGAGTTAAAAAACAAACGTCACAATTTATTTGAAATTATTATCTTAAAGATTTAAATCCCAATTTGATCCTAATTATATCCATATTTAATGGCTGTTTAAGTTCAACAATAAACAAAGTGTCATTGTGTCTTCTTTGGTTTAATTGTAAAACAAACATTACGCTCAAAAAGAGTAAGATGAGAAAGTATTAAAAAAGCAATCCAACAATACTCAGCTCTACACTAAGATGGTTGCGAGTTGTTTACGATTGGCTGTCCTGTTCATTGTTCCACACCACAATGAAAATAATGAATAATACATGCGTTTAGAATTCAAATAGAGAATGTCAACAGTCACCACTTAACCCACCTCATGTGAAGTCTGGCTGTTGTACATTTTTACTGTGAAATTCAATTTCTTCCACCAAGGATTCGGATACACTGTCGGAAATCTCTATGCTTTATGATCCAGTCGCAGCAGTAATCCAGCCATGAAGTCCTCTGCGGTACAATATAAAAGTCTGCTCAAGCTGCTTAGAAACATCCGCTCGAATGTCTTTGTGACAAGTGGTATATTCCAGACAAGAAAAAACGAAATGAATGTACTGTAGCATGTCATTTTGAATGATATGGATATATTACACCCAACTGATTATTAATTAGTGGGTTTTAAAGTGTTTAATAAATGTAGATTAATTCATTAGTTCATTAGCTTGATCAGGCGGGTGCCACAGCGTTACTTTATTCTGCATATACAGAGAAAAGTAAATTGTATTCCACAGTCCTGATCACATGTGGACACAACACACAGGTCAGTGGCTTTTGTGACTGAAGCCACAGGGCGCTCTGTGGTGTGATTACTGTGAGGATAATCTTTAACACACATGCTGTCTCTGAGGAGAGCTGTGGAAAGTTGGCTCAGAAAAGCCTTCCTGAAGAATCTGTAAGGTAGGCTCCTATTTTTATCATAGCTTTACATTTTATACAAAAAAGGTGTTTGTGGTCATTTTTTCTCTCTTGAGTTTAATATAATGGAAACGAGATGGAGGGGCTGATGCCTTTCCTTCCATAAGATTATTTATATATGTTAATTCTTTGCTGTTTTTGTACAGCATGTGGTATACATGATTCAATTCCAATCCCACACCATCCGAGTGTTTCTTTAGGACTGAGTGTGAATTATTCTAACTACACAGTATATCCAACAAACACTTCAAATTGTTCTGGTTATAAAACACAGTCATGATTACGGTAATGCTTTCAGTGCGATGATCATGTGCTATTTACTCAGCATCAGGACTCTCTTGTTGTTACAGTCCAGTTAAATCCATGATGTAGAAATTGAAGACGGATGGAGGATGAAAATTGATTTAATCTGGTTCCTGTTTTCTTTCTCCCACTTTGTTTTCAGTGTATATCAGAGAGCTTAAAACCTCTTTCATGCCCTGCCTAAACCTGTACCCTATAAAGCAGTGTTTCACATCTGTTTCTTAGCACAAAAAAATCTTTCTTTAAGACACAACTGTTCCAGTTCAGCAACACGTTGTGACACTTGTACTGTTTGAGTTGTATTTAATCTTTTGAGGCATTCATCATGTACTTTGTCTCCAAAATCCTCATGTTTAAGATATATTGTTCTCAGGAGAGAGCTTCCAAACAAGCGCTGAGACATCCTTTTTCCTGTCAAGAAATATCTGTTAGCCTAATCTACACAATCGTAAAAGAGTATTGTCCCTTTAGAGTTTAACCTGTAGAAACCTCTTTAGGTTTGTGCATATATTTTATTAGACAGTAGCCTAATCATTAGACTCATTTGTCATTTTTCTTCACACCATTATTTTACTCTTTATTCTCTGAACAAATTGAATATGTTTGCAGTGATTTGTGGGGTCGAGATGTAGGATCATTTGTTAATGCTGTTCTATGCAATCCCTCTATTGGATTTGATTGCAAAATGCCCTAATCTTCCATCCTGTGTACACTCTAAAAGTGAGATTAAAGAAATAAAAACGACTTCAACTCAAAGATGTCATTGTAAGTTAGACCTGTTAAATTGTATTTGTTATTCTTATAAAAACCTAAATATGTACTACAGAAAAATATACTTTTTTTACACATGTCAGATGACCTGTTATATAATACGATGTCTTTGTAAAATGTCAAAACCTTCTCCACTTACATACCATCATAGACTTTAAGTTTCCACTCACCTGCATTACATTGACTCCTAAAAGCAGGAAAGCCCCTGAAGGCCAGTTCTTTAAAGTGACCCTCTGCAGCTGGCATTTGTCAAGATAAACCGTGGCTGCCGAGTTCCCTTGAAAGTAGAAATGTAAAAGGCCAGTGAGGGTTAATTGGTTGATGCAGTTATCATTTATTGAAAAAAAGCCATAGAAAAAACGACTTTTCAAGGAAAAGTCTTCATTTTTCTGACCATAGACTGCAAATACAAATGACAACTGATCTTAGGAAGGTTTCATTATATTATATTTCTTAACATATACTTTTGAAGTTCTATGTAGAGTAAACATGTCCAACGCTGTACACTAGGAGACTTTCTAGAGAAACAATTTGCATGAACTCAATGTTTCAGCAAATGCGGTTTTCATTATTATTTGGGCTTTGACACATTTAAGGCACAGATTTGCAGACATCTGAAAGAGTTTAAAGGCTCACAAACCACAGAAACCATGACATTGTTATTATGATTTTCAGGAAAATATAACAATAGAAAAATCCTCTGATAATTCTTTTTTTTATTAATCTAAAAAGCTAAATAAAATGTTTTAAAATGTAAACCTTTAATTCTACACAATTCCACCATTCACATCTGCTGCACTGTTATTGGTTCTATCCTCCAGAGAGCCATGAATAGGCGATTAGAGGCAATACGCAATTTTTAGAGGGTGGCAACTGATAGACATCAACTTTGAAGTCTGCTACAAAAAAGCCTTTTTCATGGCTGATCATATGAGTCGCCCTCCTCCCCTGAGAGAGAGGTAGAGGTCTCTCATCACAGAGCGGTTTAGCGTGGTGGGATGGCTGAATGCTAGGACTTCATTAAAGCCCCTCTATTGTTAACATCTGGGTTCAGAAGAATGGCTCTTTCTCTGGTAAATGTTGCCCTGGCTTAACAAGGGATTTTATTACACCATGCAGTTGACATTGGCAGCAGTGGCAAGTCTGGCAATGGAAACCCTTCGACTGTTCAGGTCACAGGAGATCAATCAAAGCAGCCCGTTTCCCTGAAGCCTTCACTAGAACAGGGAGTCAAATGTGTATCAAATGTTGTTGTTGAACCAAGATGTACAACTTTTTTGTGAATTCTGGTTAAAATGTTTCCACAGTGAAGAAAGCACTCAGTACCTAGCCCTCCCGATTTAAAGTTGTACAGACTCTTCTTTCCTTGCTGTATCTTTTTTTCTGCCCTGCACCTGCATTTCTTTTTTTAGATGCACATAATATATCATCCCCATAATCACACAAGAACTCCCAGACTAAAGTGCAGAACTAATCTCCCATATCACTCCATTTGCGCTTCACACCATCTCCTCTCCCCATCCCCCTCTGTACTGTATAAACCCCTCCCTAGTAGGGATGTGGCTGCCATGGCAACTGCTGAATCATCCTCCACCGTCCATCTGCAGCGTCCTCTAATTCCATCTCCTCCTGCAGCCAGGCCCTCCGGTATCCAGGCCTGCATTAGCGTATTGATCTAACGCTTCAATTTGCTATACGAGTTGCAGCATTCTCTGCAGGTCATTCTCAGAGGACACAGAGGTGCAGCAGGGCTGAACAGCAGCCATTTGAATGGGTAACGTACCCACTACAGTGAAGCACTGCCTGAGCTATGAGCAACTCATCCAGGACTATCCATGGCTGAAGCGCTGGCTGCAGGAGGAGAAGGTGGGCGTCCTTTTTCTTGTTTCTTATTTGCTGCACATGCTCTGCCACATGACTCAGTCATGACAGAGAGGATGCACAGCAGCCAGACACTGACTACAGTACTAGTGCTTCTTATGTAATGTCCCCTTCAATGGAAACTCTGCTCTACATTCACACATCACTGTGTTTTAAAAGGATGCATCTCTGTATTTAAAAATAGTCAAATGAAAAAGTCTTGCTAAATTGTTTTTATGGGACAATAGAAGAGGATAAATTATTCTGTTACTGTTGTGTAACTATTTGTGCTGCCTAAACAAAATGATTTGTTTTGCAAGTGGATAAATATTCTTCCCTACATTCAAATACTCACATAGTATTGAGTCAAATTACTTGATCATCTATCTTTTCGGCCTATTGTAGATAATTGTTTTGGTTTAACAGGCTGCATAATTCTCGAATAGCTAAGTCTGAGCGTTGCTTCACTTTCAATTGTGAAACTCAGAAGTACAAGTACCACGGTGACATACTGCATTTTCGAGTTGCCATAAAGCGATGCATTCAAAATCCTTCTCCAATTTGTAAAGGGATTTGGCAACAGATACTATTTACCACAGTTACAGTATACAATGTGTTTTGGAGACTCCAAAGCAAATTGTATTGCAGAGCAAATGTACTTACATAGCAGAAGTAAAGTAGCCTACTACATTACTGATGCAACAGTTAGAAGGAGTTCGTTGGTGGAGTTAATTCAAACAAGCTAACGTAAGCTAGCTAGTGTAAACTACGTCTGTCAATATTGACTTCTGTTCGCTAGTTGGTGAAGACAGGTGGTAAATGTCTATTCTAGAAAAGACGAAGACATCTTTCTCAGAAGTTGGTGGACATAAAAAAAAGGAGGTACCGTTAAAACTGAACTTACGTTTGTCAGGTAACGTCAGTCAGACAGAGACTCAAATAGATGCTAATGTAGCTCCATGTCTGTGTGTGGGAAGGTAGTGCCAACACGTGAGTTGTTAGCCACAACAACTCTGCTACTGTAGCTGCCATGTCTGCCGGTTTGTTTTGTTACTCTCCTCCCTAGTGGTCAGTGTTGTAAAGTAGATTTACTCAAGTAGGCCTACTTTATTTTAGTCAAATTTTGAGGGACTTGTCCTTTACTTGAGTTTTTCCAATATTTACTACTTTGTACTTCTCCACTACAATTCAGAGGTAATTTGTGTACTGTAGGCTACATGTATGCTAGACCTGAAGTAAATTCACAAGTTAACCTGCAGCATCCAAAGTTATTAAACCATGCTGCACCTTTACCAGCTGTGATAAAACCCATTAATACATCAACAGTTTGAATCAAAACATATGATAATTATTCTGAAATGGGTAAATCTGCATAATCAGTAGGCTATTTGTATTGTACCTTAAGTATATGTTGATGCTAATGCTTTTCTTCTTTTACTTGAGTAACATTTTGATTGCACTACTTTTACTTGTAAAAGAGTATTCCTACACTCTGGTACATTTAGTACAAGATCTGGGTACTTATTCCACCTCTGCTAGTAGTCACTGATGATTAAATAACCTTAATTTAGCAGTTTTTTTATTTGTATTGTCCCTGTCTAAAAAGCCATCTAGAGCTATATAAATTTGTATTATCTTTAATCTCTATTGAGTTTTTATGTTTTAATTTGAACAAGCGCTTTTCTCTTAAAAACAACGAGGTTAAGAAAACAGAAATACCCTGATACTCTGAATATCTCATGTGGTTTGTGTGGAGTTACCCTTACCTGTCCTTTCTCTATGAGACATCCTGAGTTTGCATCTTAATGTCATGAAAAGTTTATGTTTAGGTTCTCAGGTTTCATGTGGTTTAGAGGTAGACAGTTGTTCATGTTAAAAATACCATGTCCTGGGGCGTCTCATGCCAAAAGGATGACTGCATGCCTGCTTCAATTCAGTCCTGTGTACCTCTAATTCTTATGACTGTATCTCTCGATATTTTCCCAGACTATTACAGGACATGAGTATCCAGAGTTTGTTAAAATAGTTGAAGTAGGACCACGAGATGGACTTCAAAATGAAAAGGTATACTACAGTCACAAATCTCATTTATATTTATACGTAGGCACCCTTGTTTTGTATCTTCATGCATGACCACCCGGGAATTTCCCATTTTTCATACATGAAACAATCCATAACATATGGGTTGTGTGCCATAATTGCCAGGAGCATATGTTTCACATTTTCTTTGAAATAGAATAGGAAAGATGACACAGCTTCCGGCTCAGTTTAATCAGCCTAGCATGTCACTGCTTTATCATTTCCTTATTGCACGGACTAGATGCATGGATAAAGTAAATGTATAACCACAATATGTTATTATTATTAAGCAAGATTCAGCAGGGGAATATAGATTTTATAAGCAAAAAGCGTTGCTAGATATCTTTCTTGTTGTAATTCCCATCCTGAGTGGAATCAAAGCCAAAATAAGTTTCAGTTTCATTGTTCCCCAGGAAATTGTTCCAACAGGGGTGAAAATCCAGCTGATAGACATGCTCTCGGGAACAGGCCTGCCTGTGATCGAGGCCACCAGCTTTGTCTCTTCAAAGTGGGTACCGCAGGTAATAACTCTCCTTTGTGCACAGCAAAAGAGTGCTGAGTGATTTATTAGGCTCTCTTTCTTGTCTGCATAACTCCTGCGGAAAATCTCCTCTAGTATCCTTGTTAGACCTACAAGTGCCTTTGGAAATACTATTTGAACTCTCTCGCTCCCTGTCATAAATTGTGCCAGTATTGACTTCCTAAAAAAAAGCAAATATGAACATGTCACATTTTATTTACTGAGAAATGTTAGATGAAAAAATGATTCTGTCCTTTCCGCTGACTACAAGCATGTAAAAACATTTGTGCAGGGTGATTTATTCTCAGATGATGTAAAAGGTTTATTTTTCTACATCATGTTTTCCCCCCACTTCATTTAGATGGCAGACCACTCTGATGTACTCAGAGGAATTCAGAGAGCACCTCATGTTCGGTATCCTGTTTTGACACCTAACATGCAAGGCTTCAAGGATGCTGTAAGCATTCATTTTGAATTCAGCTTGATGATGTCTGTTTTAGACCAAAGTTATTTTTACATGCTTGTCAATTTAAGTTTAATGTAGAGACTAGTGCTTTTTTTCCACATAAGTCCTGCACGTACCGAAGTGTGACTCCAGCACCGTGTTCAAAACTGTTTTACAAGTTCATTTTTCTCTCCTGTTTTAAGGTTGCAGCTGGTGCTACTGAGGTGGCGGTGTTTGGGTCAGCGTCTGAAACCTTCAGTAAAAAGAATATTAACTGCTCTATTGATGAAAGCATGCTGAGGTTTGAGGAAGTCATTAACACTGCCAAAGAGCAACAGATTCCAGTCCGCGGGTGAGTATTTGGGAAATTAATGATCCTTACAATTAATGAAAACACATTTCTAAAGTTCAACCACCTTTGGGATTGTTGTTTTTACTCCAAATGATACACTGTTGAAAAAACTGCAGTTACTATATGAAGGAGAAAACACACAATTCAGTAATGATAGATTGAAATAAAGCGTCCAGATGTTCCCAAGGTTATATTTATGCATTAGTAAACCGCTCGTCCAGATGGACATTTAAGCAAACCAAACATTGAAAGTTACTGCAAATATTAAAATTTTTATGCATGTTGGATTAAATAAACCTCTCTGTTTAAATAGGATGAACACATCAGAAAAACAGTGAATTTGTTTCCAAGTGCTAAACAAATGTTTGATAGTTAAAATAAATGTTATCCAATCAAGATCCTTATCACACTAAAATCTAATCACGGATCTGGTAACCAAATCTCATATTAATCTTTTTGTCCGCCTTTGAGATATCTCAAGATGAAAAGCCAAAATAAGATTAGAAACATCAGAATTATCAGCAATCTTTGTATCCTCATTTAAATAGACGAGAGTCCATCTCACGACAGACAACTGTTAAACAGTGTTGTCTTCCTGAAAGTGCCAAACATAAAATCCTGTTGTTGAATTGCTTCTACTAAAGCAACGGTTGTTTCAAATGTTATAGTTCATCAAATGCAAATCACAAATGTTTTGTCTTTCAGATATGTGTCTTGTGCCCTTGGATGCCCCCATGAGGGACACATTGAACCTTCCAAAGTCTCTGAAGTAAGAAAACCTTTCGAAAATCCTAATATTCATATTAACTGTTACATTCAGTGGAGAAAATATTAATGGAGGTCATTCTGAATTGTTATCACCTCACATGACATTGCATATTAACAAACATATACAGGTTTTCAAAACAAATGTATTCATTAGAAGATTACACGATTTATGGTTAGTTATTTACTCTATGATTCTGTGTTAATGAGAGAATCTCACACGTTTTTGAAACAATTTTTTAGGTGGCCAAGAGGTTATATGCGATGGGCTGCTATGAGATTTCCTTGGGGGATACCATCGGTGTTGGTACTCCAGGCTCCATGTTGAAGATGCTGCAGAGTGTGATTGAGGAGGTGCCCGCCCACGCTCTCGCAGTTCACTGCCATGACACTTATGGGCAAGCACTGCCCAACATCCTTACTGCACTTCAAGTAAGAACTCATAATGTACTGTGGGAATGGTAATCGATAATTATTGTATTAGCAGAAGTAGTGCTAGAAAAGGCTTTTAATAATTGAGTTAAGACTGACAAACGAGGACTCCGTTTTATTGTTTTGACAATAACAATAAGACATGAGCCAAACTATGTGTCAATACATTTTACTGCATTTTGTAAAGCCGCATCAACTCGTTCAATTGTGACTCCCTGTAGTTTCACAGTTTAAGGAGTTTTATTACCAACAGGATGATTGTAAAATCTAAGATGAACACATCCAAAAATATCCATTTTAAATGTATTTAAAACTTCAAGGTGTACAACCCCTGAGCGATCTCTTTTACAAGACGACCCTTAGACAAAAGAAGGCATAAACATTAACAATAGAATCCAAAAAAAGAAAATCAAAAGGAAAAGATAATTAAATACAATAACAAACACACTCTCAGACACACATAAAACAAGATTTCAACCCCAGTCCCAAATTCACAACAAAATATTCATCTGCCAAAGACAAATAGCAGTAAAGGTTTGAAAGGTGCTGCTTTCTCTGGCAAGTCTCTGCTGCCCTGCTCTGGGTACAAATTGCTCAAGGCACCTGGCAAGTTCTTTATAAATCAAGTGGAACAGTTCCAAGATTTTTCTCAACGTTGGGTTGTGAAACCTGTGAATTCTGAGAAACGTAGAGGACGGAGCTAGAAATTCCCAAAACCTGTATCTTTGAAAATAAGAGTGAAGGAGAGACTTGTAATCTCTGCAAATCTCGGAAAGTAATGTTTTACAATGCTCTGGTCTTTCTCAATTAAAGATAGACATGAGCTCTCATAATAATTATTTTATTAAAATAAATACACATTCTGATCTGTGTGTGAGGGGTGTTAAAAGTGCCAGTAATTGTTCTAGCAGAGGTCTGAAGAGGAACTAGAAATACTGACATGGTTAGAAGAGAGGCAGGGCTCTGTACTTTACAAGACATTAATATATCATCCTTTTGATCCGCACATCCTCTCATGTTGAGTTGTTTGATAGCTTGATATTCTTCAGCGGCTTGGCACCTTCTCCCTCGCATGCACATCTTCCTCCTTATGATGGATATGAACAATCTTGTGGAGAACCGCAGGCCGATTATGGATTAAGGCCGACCTTTTCATAAATCAGTGTTCTTGCTCATGATGACATGAAGAGGAGCAACCAGATGTGGAAGCACAGTTGAGGTGGTGATTCTTGTTCCAAGATATCTTTCAACTTCCTTAAGTAACTGCCAACATTGCCGAGATCACAACGGTTTTTCTGATGCTGTAAATCAGTATTCCTGCTTCGGTAATCATATGTTAAGCTGCTCCCAATCCATCTTGTGGCAGATGTTACAGTACATTCAAATACATCTTTTCTTGAGTTTTACCATTTTCAAGAGCAAAGGACAAGTAGTGTTTATTTTCCTACCGGAATCTGGAAAAACGAAGTTATATTGCATCAAAAAGTTAAATAAGGCTGATGGCCATATATTTTGGCCACTTAAGGTTGTTTGAAATGATATTAGAGATTGAACAACCTACGCATACAAATGTTTATCCAACATACATCTCTTAAAACACTGTTTCTCCTCTTAAACACATGTGTACTTTTTTTAGTATGAAGTGTACCACAATGTTAACCTGCTCTGAGCTTTAATGACAATGTGTCTGTTTACAACATTATGAATGTATCCTCTGTATTGGGGAGTATTGAGAACGCACAAAACAAATGTATAGGTTACAAAGGGACACACAGAAATGCAGGAACCATCAGTCAACAAGGAAGAGGGGCATTAAGAAACATGATCTTAGCTTCCCCACAAAGCAAGATGATTCACAAACTGCCCACTGAGAAAAAACTCCCAGAATCTTAATGAACATAAGATATTTCCAATGGGCCTTTCCAGCACAGTGCACATGTATTGTAGTGAAGAAAACAACAATTCATGGACGCCCACAGTAATAAAGTCGGTTTCTACACATCTCACAAAAATGTAATTAGGTTGTACATTTCCCGTGGAAGAGCTCTCGTCGGGTTGTTTTTACCGCTTTGCTCGTAGCGAGTGTAAAGCTGACATAAATGCAGACATAAAACAGACGCAACGCAGATATCAGTTCTCTGGAGCACATTGTCATCACAGAGGAGGAAGCTCATCGGGGGCTGGGTGGGTCAACAGATGTGAGGAGGTCAGCACAAAGGCTCACCTATTCAGTGTCTATTGGACAAAGCAACTGAGAGCTAGGTGGATAGAAGGGCCCGGGGGGGCTCCTAACTCATCTGTCGCTTGGCTGTTGAACTCCCTGACAATGCTGCGCTTAAAGGCCAGTGGAAAATGATCCTTTCATTTGCTCGCTGCAGTTGGCGGCCTCTAAAAAACGTTGCTAGGGCTCGATAATAACTGGTGTGCAGTAGATAATGTTGAAGTTTGTTTATTAGGGTTAAACCATTTGAGAATTAGCATCTAGATTTCAAAAGGGTCCTGTTATGCTGTGTGACTTTCAGTTTGAGGTACATTTCTGCATAATTTCTGTGGTTATGTTATTAATTAACAATGTCACAACAAAGACAACGTTTTAAGACCTTGAAACATTTAATTAACAAGAGTTACACTCCCACTAAGACAAAGCACCTAAATGCCCATTCTAATACATATTAGAATCAGTTATCAAACATTTACTCACATTTATTTTGTGGAATTAATTTAAAGTATGCTAGTTAATAGTACAGCCTTTTGGTCTAGTAAATACTATCCCCTGTATTATCAAATATTATGGTTCCAGTGAATCATATAAACACAGAGGAAACTGAGATAGGGCAGACCTCCATCCATTCCCTTTTTGCAATGGTAATGAAAGTAAAAAAATAACGTATCTATCCCCTCATTATGTGAACCTGCTATGTTGCCATGCGGGTCCTTCTAGCTGATTCTACACCCTTTCAACACGTTTCATTACAATTGGAAAAGAGCTTTTCCTGCTGACAAACAGACAAACAAACAAACCGAGGCCAAATCAAATCGTCCCTCGTGGAGGTAGTAAATATCTACTTTTTGTAACATTATTTATGTAGTTCACTGTATTATAACTAAATATGAGATGCACACCCACTATTTAAAACACGGAGTTGTCAGATGTTAAAGGTATTTACTTCATGAAAACTTTAAAAAATAAAAGATTGACAGTCAGGACACAAAACAGCATTAAAGCCTTAACAGTCCTTAAAAGAAAAAAAGATTTGATTTATTTTTAAGTGAATGCTTTTCTCTTTATTATTTACGTTTGTATTCCTCTGTAACCCTGTAACATATTGCTCAAGAAAATATAAAGAATCTTCTTGTGTTAAATAGCAAATATATACAAAAGTTAGCCTTGATTTTGGATTGCTGGGTGAAAAGCACAGCGGTACAGTTCAATTCCTCGGTGGATCATATTCAGAATGATTCATCACAGCTGCCCTGTGGCCACAGAGAATAATAGCAGCCGGGGATATTTTGCCTACCATTTACTCACCCATAAACAAGATGGAAATGAAAGATTTTATCATAGCTTTTCATTACTGTGTGCCAGAAGTCCACACCACCAACTGGGATAGAAATGAATTCCCCCAGCGCTGTCAGCCCTGAGTCACCTCTTTTGTTCTTGATAAAGACATTCCTCAGTCTTTGTACCTTTTCTCTTTTTTTCCCAGGAGGTCTGGGGGGGCTTTGTTACAAACCTACTCCTGGCAGGTCACACAATGACAACGTATGTACTTATATTTCACAGGTTTGGCAAGGAAGATTATTTATTCTCATCCACAATTTTTGGTGTATTGTGGACAGCTGCAGCTGGGGAATACAGTAGAACCTGTTTGCGCTCTCAATTGAGTCCTCAATAACACGCTAACAATAACATTCAGCGCTTTCCTTTAAAGCACTGTTCAACCTTGATGGACTGTACTATGCAAATAACTTAGTTTTACTAATAATTGACCGTCTAACTTTTCCATATTATAATTGCCATGATCTTCATCACTGAGACCTAATAATTAAAAATTAAAAACTTGAAGGAAACTTAAAAAGGTTGATGAAACTGAATGTTTATATATATAGTATATGTTTTAACCTGTTTCTGACCACACAGCTTTAACCTAACATAAAGCCATACAATGTAATTACTTACAAAAAAGACAGATCTTGCATTGGGATCATAATATTGTTTTGAAATCATAATATGTATGAGATTGTGGTTTTTGGTTGGTCATCCATTAAGAAGTTGATCTTTTATGGTGAATGATGTGATTATATGGTTCCAAATATTTATGCCCTAATAAATACAGAAGTAAAAGTTTCATTTATTTATCCTTAATAGGTTTGTTTTGTCTATCTCCTAGCTGCCTTCTGGTATTCGGGGCAATCCTGTGTATGCGTTCCTGGAAAGAGGTGATATATGTGTCAGCAGTCGATCTCTGACAGTTTCTTTCAGCTTCCCAGTTTATGTAGCAGTGGGTAAAGCATCACTGCTCCATATCCTTCAGTGAATGCACACTCTCTGTTTCTCTCTCTCTGACGCAGTTATAAAACCAAAATGGGAGCATGTCCATCTTCAGCCTCGTCCACTCGGAGTGTAGAATGTCAACAAGCTTATCCCAAATCATGCAAGTTTAAAAAATGCACTGTGTCTTTACCAAGGAATGTATTGTTTTCATATCGCCACAGCTTACTCAATATGGCTTTTTTAACACTGAGTGCACATCTGGTTTCTGGGCAGTGTGAAACTAACTGAGCATTGGCAAGTTGGAGCTGCTGACCACCAAATCCTGCACAATTAGTGTCCTGAGGTACAGGGGCACGCTGATGAAGGGTCCGTTTTGTTCCTCTCGGAAACTGAATGCCGAGGACCCCTGGCCTTACACGGTTAGCAGCTGAAAGCGAGAGGATTGGCATGTTAGATTACAACTCTGTGTTTATGCTTTAAAAAAAATCTGCCTAGTACAATATCCTGCTCTGGCTTTATCCAAGGTCTGGAAATCTCGTGCACTCCACACACCAGAGTCGATCTCCTCCTCCTCCTCCTCCTCCTCCTCCTCCTCCTTCCACCCCCACCTTCTCCTCTCCCCTTGCCAACACAAACAGCAATTACGGCTGGCTCAGACGGCCCCTGAAAGAAATAGGTTCTTGTCTGGAGGAAAAGCAACCAATTAGCAACATTGTTCGGAAAAAGGCAATAGAGATGCTTTTAATTTAGCTTGCTTGGTTCTGCTCCATGGGGAGAAAGTCCTTCATGACCCGATGCCACTGTGAGGATCAGCGTGTTAATTTTGTCTCACTGTGGGATCCTCTGACATCTGGCTCTGCCACGGAAGCTGGAAAACATCTTTAATATTCTCATGACGATCCCAGGGACATGTGGAAAACATCACAAGACCTTAGGCTGTAATGACTTTGATTCTGAAGGTCTGGCTTCATACGTTTACGGTGTGAAAATAAAATGTACACTTGTAGGTTTTTTACACTTTGAACTGCAGTTTTATCGCTTTGCGTAATATGTGAATTCAGGGAACTAGTAAAATACAACTTTATAAACGTACTCATCTTGAGGCATTAACATCAAAACAAAAGCAGTTACATTTTCATTCCTAAGCCGTCACACACATCTTTTTCTTATGGAGCACACTTGGTATTTGTTGGCAGCGAGTAAAAAAGAACAAAATAAAAGTTTCCCATGAAATATAACAATAACTTTGATTGTAAGCAGCCTATGAGACAAACATGCAAACAGCCTTAAAATAAATCTTTTGCAGGCGCCACCACCACAGGACAGGAACACATGTTACTGAAGTCATCAGCGAAATTAATTATGACATTAGAGATTATTTGAGGCAACTGCACATTTGTCGAGAAACGCTACAATTCTTGTATTGCTGGCACGCTGTAAGTGGATACCGTCCAGCCGAGGGGAGAAACAAAGTATTCTAAATGTGGCAAGAAAGTGAATCCCCATGGTTAAGGGCAGAGTATTGCTATAAAAACATGAGTAACAAGGAGAATCAGGAACATATTCTGTTCTGCATTTATATCGCGTATGAACGTAATTATGCGGTGCTGGTGGTTGGAGCTGACAAAGAGGATGACTAAGCCACATTCTGTGCCCACTCATCCTCGGGACATAAGCCCGCAGTTCTCCTAAACAGCTGTAAAACACGACCGCAGTCCTGGCAGCGGGCAGAACAATCCACCAGAACAAGGATCTTTGTTCCTGGATTCTACCTGAGGTGGAGTGTGTGGAGGTCTGTCTGAATGTCTCTGTTGTGTGTCCTCTGCAGATGGGGGTCTGTGTGGTGGACTCTGCAGTAGCTGGCCTGGGAGGTTGCCCATATGCTCAAGGTTCATCTGGCAACGTTTCAACAGAGGATGTTCTCTACATGCTCCATGGCATTGGCATTGAAACTGTGAGTATTTCTCCACGTTGCACTTTGTATTTAATTTACCCATAATCCCAACAGATCAACCAAACTCAACAATCTTTCAGAGTTTGTTTACATTACCAGAAGGCTCTGCAAACATAGTGCTCTGTAAATGTTTATTTTATAATATCAGTGGTTTTACACAACTTGCACAAGCCTACAGTGTTGCATGCCCCATCTCAGGAACAATTTATTTAACAATCCCTACCCCTGCTGGCCAGATATTTTCACTACACTTTTTCTATCACCTGTTGCACACGTTCTTCTTAAAGTCATGAGGAGCCTGTGTTCACATGTTTTGTTCATCTTAAGACAAAATCACAGTGTAGACGCTGATACTGCAACATGTTTTCTTTGCAGGGTGTGAATCTTGCCAAAGTGATAGAAGCCGGTGACTTCATCTGCAATGCTTTACGTCGCAAGACAAACTCCAAGGTTGCCCAGGCAACAGGCAGAACACTGTGAAGGGAATATATTTAAATATTAACTTTTTATTTAACCTTTTAAGTGCTTCCCCTGTCGTTGCTGCATTCAGACATGTCGCCTATGCTTCTGTTAAAGAAGATTTTATTTCATTTATCTCATTCAACTAATATAAACTGGCCTTTTTAAAAGCCACATTTATTCACTTCTGTTTTCAAACTTTCTCATACTTATGGAGAAGACAAGTGCACTGATTAAATATCAGTCACTTTTATTACTTTGCGGTGCTCAGTGGCCTTATAATAATTTTTTACAGAATAAGTATTTTATTAGTTTTTCCAACCCACTGAACTTTATCAAAAACCACCACATAGGTGTTGTGTTTTAATAAACAGAGAAGATAAACAACATGAAGAAAAGGCTCTCTCCTGCCTTTTAATAAACATGAATAGCTTTAATGCACTTTACTCCTCCGAAGACCCTTTCAGCTCTCATACTAGGTCAGGTCCTCTGAGAATAGCAACTTAAAAACAAGACTTCTCTCAAACTAAAAAGTTAAATAACACCTTGTCTAAATAGTTTTTGCCCTCAGGTTTGCCTAAAAGCATTAAGAAAGTGCCCCTTGATCATGTATGTTCCATTAAAAAAACGTTTACCATTACATAAGCTACCGTCTGGGAGTATAGTCTGTGTAAGTGTCAAATGTGTTTCTTCCGTCTATTTAAATCCTATATGTGCTATATGTTAAACCTAATAAAATAGAAAATTATACTATTTTCTAATTAAATGTTACATGTTGCAAGACAAGGTGGCAAGTATACATTGCTTTTATATATATATATATATATATATTGTGTTTGAGAAAAAAATATCATTATCAGTTTTTTGTCTTTTCATGTAACCATATGCTGGAGGATTAAGATGATCCAAATAAAGAAAACAGAAAAAAGTAGGAGAAAATACTTTGTGGGTGTCTTTGTCATCAGAACTTAGTGAACCCCTGGTTTTCTATCTAGCTTGTCATTAATAGCAGGCTCTTTGTCCCACTAGGGAATTACTTTAATTGAAATGCCAGTATGAACGCTGGCAGGACTCTGCGATGCAAAGTGAGACTATAATCAAATGTAACTCTAATGAACAGATGTGGGAGAGTACTAAGAGAACTTGCATTAATATATTCCAATTTGGTAATTAGCCCTGATAGTCGTCCAGCTTCATTGTCTGTGCAAACAATTATTTAATGAAGTGTAGTCACTCTCAGATCTGTTTTGGGAAAAAAGCACTTTGTGAACAAGGGGAAACCAAGTTGAAACCAAGCTCGCTAGAAAAGAAAACTTTGGAAGTCTCCAAGTTTTGCAGTCTGAATAATTTGAAAGACAAAATAGAGTTGTTTTGACATTGCAGTACAAATCTGACATCTGACAATAAGAAACATTATTCCTTCCAGTTGCTCGTTGTGTACTGAAACTGTGATTCAATGTGGTGTCATTAAATAAAAGTTAGTTTGCTTTCTACAAGTCTATACACTTTAATCTGGGTATTTTTTCGATCTTTTCTATAAAACAGGACTTTTTTGCAACCGACTGTGTGAGAATCAAATCAAGCTAAAATCTGCAGCTCTTCTTATGACAACTTGAGACTGACTACTAAGTGAGCAAATCCCCACAGACAACCATGGTTAAAAAACAAGAATCCGTCCCCTTTTCCATTTGAAATTATCCTGGAGTTGGGCACTGTTGTCATTGCAAAGATGTCGTCGACGGCATAAGCCACCCACATTGAGCTTCACAATGGCCTTTCAGAAACCATGATTGTCGTCTCTGAGAATATGTCCATATTTTATACAATCTATTTTTGCCACCAGAAAAGTCAGACCCTGCTTGCTAGTAGACATAATGCAGGTTAAAGCACTTTCAGGAGGTTCGTGCTTTGGTCATCTCCTATATTTATATCCATATCTTCATGGTTGATTCAGTGTCCAGCGTAGCAGTCTAACTGCAGGAATTTTCTGGCTTCCTACCAGCGGGGGTCTTTCTGTGTGCAGCATGTGTTTGCATGTGGTTTTGTGTTTACTTTCAGTCTTGATCCCTCATATATTCGCATGGGTTTCTTTCCTCCCGCAGTCCAGACATGTTGGTCAGGTGAATTTAAACAGCCCATAGCTGTGAAGCCTGTCCAGCTTCACTTCTCTTCTCCTAAATATTGTAAGTAGGCCGTTAGCATAAAAACAATACCACAATCATATTTCTTAACATAATTCATACTGAGTGAAGCTGTTTATTATAAATTACACCCGAGCCTTTAATTCTGTCTGATTTTTTATTTATTAGACTCATCCTCAACAAATTAATTTGTGAAAACATGAATTGGCAAGATTTAAGAGGTCACAAGAAAGTACAATTCTTTAGAAAAAGAAAGACAGTATGGGTACAGATGACTGCTAAATGATAAGCTGAAGGCCAGATTTACCTGTGTTTCTCTGGAGCCCAATAATTACAGTAAACTAGCGGACCATATCATTGTCTCCAGGAGCCTGCATGGCTGAGAAGTTTCTCCAGCAGAAGGAAAATAAACCCGAGGTTATATTATTCGAACCAAAGCCATTAACCTTTCTTCCTACTCCTCTTCTAATATCTTTTGTCAAGTCAAATGCAGATAAATCAAGTTTGAAGCTCAAGTTTGATTAAAGAAAAAACAACAAATCAGAGAGTTGAATCAGTTTAGTCAGGCTGTTCTGCAATGTTTCCTGTCTCTTAACAAGGCTATGTATTTGTACTGGAAAAAAACAGGTCTTCATATAAAACGTGAGACCTTCCGGTGTCAAGAGTGAAGTTTATTATCAAATAAAGTTGAAGACTAAAGATCACTATTTATAATCATCACAAAAAG
Organism: Notothenia coriiceps; assembly: GCF_000735185.1. Lineage (NCBI taxonomy): Eukaryota > Metazoa > Chordata > Actinopteri > Perciformes > Nototheniidae > Notothenia > Notothenia coriiceps. Next base: position 310,625 of record NW_011344848.1, read on the forward strand.
ACAACTGGTGACAGCAATTTAAAATGTTCCAGGTGAGTTTTAACTTTCGAAGATGGAAAGACCAGGTCAGTGTGAAACAGAGTAAATTACAAGAAGACTGATCATATACAGCAGAAAGGAAACGATTGTCCTTTTAATCAAAATCAAATTTTTTAAATATATGAATCCGTCTTAAAGGTGACCTATCATGCAAAATGCACTTTTGTACGTCTTTTATACATGAATATGTGTCCCCGGTGTTCCAGGGAACTCACCAAGTGTCAGAAAACACAACCCTCTCTCTTTTCCTCCATACCCAAATCTCTTAAAAAGGGTCTGCAACGGATCTGATACAGACTGATCCAGATTTGAACACTTCTCTGACATCACAGAAGTGGCGCTACGGCTATTGGGCCAACTCCACCAATCAGGAGGAGACAGCCACGGACATTGTCGTTCTGAAGCGCTGGAGACGCTGTAGTACATATGCCAGGCCTGTGGATGGTGCTGTTCTCACAGAATCAGCCCATGCAAAGACAGTGTTAAATTGAGCGAAATGAGGAATGGCTAAAATGCATGATCTGTTTGGTATTTTGAAAAATAAAAAGTATAAATATGCCTTATATAGGTATGGTCCTACACTATATTATTCAAATATAGCATGATAGGTCCACTTTAAAAATCTTTGATACACAAGTTAACATGTCACATTAAAATGTAAGTATAACAAAGTATATGTCGATATTTTTTTATATATTCTTATCATTATTGTGAAAAAATCAGGCAACTTCTAAAACCGTTTCAATCTAAAAAGGAACAAAATGTTGATCCATGATTATTGATGACAAACATTTTATGGATGGATAAACACCATCAGGGATTAACAGCGCAGTTACTTTTCTCTGGATGGTGAAACTTAGTGTTGTCTCTTCTTCTGAGCATCCTATAAGAAAAAGGAAGTAGAAAGGCTTTATTTTTAGATATCAGAGAGACTCGATGTATTTTACTGTTGATTTTCTTACCATATTTTACTGACAACAGCCAGAGGCACTAACACAACAACTCCAACAAGTACCGCAGTTGCAAAAGCAAATAGCAGATAACCTGAAAGACAAAATATTCATTATAAAATTTCAATATATTAAAAAAAGAATCGTATCCATAATTTAATCAGCTATAATACTCATTCATTTATTATAATAACTATAAAACGATATTCTACTTTGTAACGGTGAGCAGGTACTAATATCCCAGATTAGGTTGTACACACTAAATTGATTTGGTAACACTGTATCTGATACAAAAACAAAAATTCGCCATCAAATATGATACAGTATCATATTTTATGGAGACATTTTTTCTGGTTTTCCCTCCAAAGTCCTCGACTTGCTCTGCCTCGTTTTTCTCTGTTTTAGAACGTTTCCTGATGGACAGAAAGCTTTTCCTGCTAAAGTAAGGCTAACTGTTCTAAAAGTAGCTGCCGATAGCTAGTTAGCTTTTAGCTCAGTTAGTCATGCTGCCAGGACTTACCAAACCTAAGTGTATTGTTGAAGATATTCACAACAGTGGTGTAAACTCATTTTCATTGTTTAAACTGCTTTAAAGTGCTTAAATGTACCATTTGACCGTGTGTGAGCTTGCTCAGATTCATCGACTTCAGGATATTTAGTTGGACCATCACTGCTCTTCCAAGATGTCACTGGAATACACAAACTTTTTTAAATGTTTCCTTTGAAACACATTTTCATTATAAAATGTGTTTCTTTTGTAAATCTAAAACCTACTCACTGAAGTGTGATCTGTTGTGAAGCAAGTCATGAATGATGTTGCACGTCAGTAGATCATCGTTGTGCATTCGTTTGCATTGACAAGGATAATGAAGAGCTGTGCCCAAAGTATCCAGGAAGGCCTTTTTACATTCAGAATCTGCACCAAGGATGAGAGCTGGGTCCATCTGGCTGATACATTCATCATTTTGGAGGTCTCTGTCGCTGCACTGTGCTTCTTCAGGACTCCAGCATTTGACTCGGAATCTATTCAACAGATGTCTGCTAATCCAAAAGAAAATATGTTTGAGATGCAGTATTCTTTGCTTAAGGGGTGTTTAGAGAAGACAGCTTTTTTTAATCTTTTAATCATCTTAGCTTTCCACTGATCTGAACTCCCAACTTGTACAGTTTCACATAACTTTTTCTTTTAAAGAACAAACTGTAAAATGACTTCACATAATATTAACATTATTATAACATTTGAATATAAACGTAATATTTCACAATCTTTGAAGTAAGGAAGACTACCACACTCAAATGGCTCACATTGATGTGTTCAAAATTCACTCATCTATTTTCTTCTGTAGTATTTTTGCAGTTCAAGACATACTGAAAGGAGGGAAAGAATAGCGACATGCCTGCAGCTTCTGTCCTCAACACACAGGTTAACGGTATCCTGGCAGATCCATATCTGGTCTCCACATGTGCCGCTTTGCAGAGCAGTTTTTATATCCAGACAGTTTTGATCCGAATCCTTACATTCGCACATGACAATTATTTCTGCAACTTTCTGTGGCATGCTGCTGTAGAACTTTTGAGACGCTTTCTCACAGCGGTCATGGTCACATTGTGGTGCCATGCATGCCTGAATCACAGGGATAAGGTACTTGTTGCAAACTGCATCATTGACGCACCCTTTCATTTGGTCCAAACAGGATTCAGCACCGTTTTGTACTGCAACAAAAATAATGTTAAATGTTTTTAGACTATAGAAACATCACTTGTATATTCATGAATTCAGTGTACATAATTGTATATTTTTTAACGTAAGGTTGAAGGCTATACTACCCTATTTTCCCATGTTTGTGTGTCTAATTGACTAAAAGGAGAGTCGTTTTTTTTTATTCGGCCCAGTATGAGGCCTCAACAGGCTACACTCTAAAAACCAATTCAGGCGACCTTTCACCTCCACTTAATTAAATGCATGGTTGCAAGATAAAAATGTGAGTTAATTGATTCAGATAAACATTTTAAGTTGCAAACATTAATTTATAAGTTGTGTTGACGTAATAATGTTGGTTATTATATCAACTTAATATTGTGTGTAATTTGAACTCTGATTTCTGCGTTAATTGACTTAAAACTCAATTCAAGTTGTAGTAAGTAATGCAATTGGCTTGATAACTTCATTGTTCTACACCTTGAGTTAAGAATTTCAAGTCCACTCCCACTTAACATGCCTGGACAAGTACCGACAGTTAAGACAAATAGAAATATACAAAGGACATTTTAAGGTGAGTGTCATCTTTTGTCATTCAAATACAGTAGATAGCCTTGTAGTTGCACTATATAGGCAAATTGCTGTTTGACCAAAATTAGCAGCCTTTGAACTGTGAATAGTTCTGTGAGAGGGTACAAAGTAGGCCACTGTGAGAGTAAACATACTTTGGTTACTATTGTGATATCGCTTTTTATTAAAAATGAATCTCGGTGAAGCAGATCAAGGACATGCTTCTTGAGGTAGGATCGTTATTTACAGTTGTCATTGAAATGCAAGTTGTTGGCAGTCACCCATTCAGAATATATTCATTTAGGTAATTTCTCTTTTTTTCCTTTTTCAAAAATAGCACAATACAATTGAAGTACGCAGAGAACTACAGCCATCCGCTGCCTTGTTGTGTACCTTGGAGAAAAGGAAGAGGAACTTTTCAAGGAGTTTAGCGACTTAATTAAAAGTCCATGGGNAGATTTAAATGAAGCTCAGCGCAAGTTCTTTCAGGAAGACTATACATTCACTCCGCAGCTGCATATAATCAGCTCATCACAGGCGTTCTCTTTAACCTATTACATTTCACCTCATTCTCCAGCAGCCAATCAACGTGCTGCAGCCAAACTATAAAATGGTTCTCCTCTCTCCTGCAGTCAGCTGTGATTTCAGGTGTTCATGCACCTTCATATCATATGGCATGTGTCAATAAATGTTCAAACTAAAGGAATTCTCTCCTGATTGAAACATCATGTGTTGAAATAAATAACTGCAGTTCAAAATAAAAAGTGAATTGCCTAATATTTTTGTTGTGGAATCAATTAATTTCTTTCTTTAAAGGCAAAAACATGAAAAAGCTAAGAAAAAAAACTATTGAATACAATATATTTGGAGCAACTTAATTTATAAATGGTTTTCAACTTAAAAACGTGTGTTCACAATGATGTTAATTAGGTACATACAACTTAAAATTCCTTTTAAATCATGTGGTAAAACTAGTCGGAACAACTTAATCTTTTGAGTAATCAACTTCAAAACTTGCGTTTATGCTAACAATTATTAAGTAAGTGGTAATTAAAAACTCCTCTGATTGTAGAGGAAAAGCCTTCTCCCCTAACTCAAATAACTTTGTTGCTTTAAGAGAATTTCATTAGAAGTTGTCTTAACTCAATAAACATCGATGCAAACTGTTGCGTTGATTTTCTTTGTTGAGCCAAGGCATTTGTTTTTAGAGTGTATAAATGAGTTGTTTTTTGCCACTCACCCTACAAAGATAATAACCATTTTTGTTTTCCTCTGCTAAATCTGGTCTGCTTTTGTCTTATTCAATTGTTGCCAGAAGAAAATGGTTAACAGTGGGTCAAATCTGGAGAGAGAAGGAGTGCCAGCGCTTTGGTGTTGTCAAGATGATTTTCAGTGTCATGGCTTCATTTAAAAAATGTGGATGCGATGCAAGTTTTCAGAACAATACTTTTCCTCCAGGGAGACTTGGTTACACATTAACAAACAGTAGGGTCCTTTTCAATTTGCTTTCAGCCACAATAATAATTTGAATCTGTCAGTCGCATAAAACAAGCACTTAAAGTGGAAGAAATTGATGGTGGAAATTGCACAATAGTATTTAATTGCAGCTATGTTTACATATTTACCATATCTTATGAAACTGCTTGACTGCCAGTCCACCCCTGCTCTCCTCTTCTGTGCTGCTGTGAGGAGAATTGGAAACATGATTCCTACGAATACCTATTAAAGCGAGCCTTTTTTTATTCAGTAGCACAGAAGTGTTTAATCACACAGTACATCAGAACGCCTTTGGTAAACAGAAATGCAATTTCACCTATAAATGCTTATCTCAGAGACTACTGAGAATACTGCACCTGTCTTTTGGTTGCATTGTGTGGCCAGTGCTTGTATAGAGCCACAAAGCTCCTCCTCCCAGGCACACACACACCCGTGCAGAGAGGGAAATTGGTCCAGCACAGTCTGGATGGTCAAGTTACAGACCTCTGAGCCTTTTATTTGGCAGCCTTCATCTAGAATAACACAAACACAAGGGGGAGGTAGAAAAAATGGATTTTTTTATAACCAGACGAGGTCTTGTTTGTGCAACAGGTGTTTCCTGCTGTATCAGCCTGCTGCTCTGATTGTCTCCCCTGAGATGTCAGACAACATAAAACGCACTATAAGTCAAAACAAACATAGATTTTAAAGGCTGTGACAGGCTATTTATTATTATGGATTTTTAGTTATACAAACTTTGCTCCAGGCTATTGCCTTCGTTATTACATTTAAGCCATACTCCAAGAAGTGCAATTCAATTAAGTGGCCTCATGTCCCACGCTTCCTGAGGAAATGGAATCAACACTTTAATAATGCCACAAGAAAAACATCTAATAAAACTGTGTCCCAAACGCCCTGGAGCAGGAATGGTAAATTGGAAATGTGTCATTTTTACCCTCACAGATGTTGCCGTAAAATGCTTCTTGACTCCACTTGCATAGATTTGACATGCAGGTGTCCACATCAGCAAAACTGTTGGAAGGTGGAGGTGAAATGCTGCTGCTCGATATCTGATGAATCATTATCCCTGAAATACATTACAATAATTTACCCTGAAAACTCTTTTTTTGTGATTCAAATGTGATGTTATTGCATCATCTCCAAACACCCACCTGGCATATACAGTATATCTGTCTTGAGCTGTTATCTTAAAGGAAAGTTCTATATAATACTTATACAAGTGTATATCATCACTAACAAACACTCTTGACTCTACATATATTATAAGCTAAGACATGTAACTGTATTTAATAGCATTACTTTTAATTAGATTTTCTGTTAACGTGAAGATGAATTCGATAAGCTAGGGGTTGAAGTTTGAAAAAAATATCAAACTGAAAGTTGACTTACCAAGTATGAACGCAGCTTCCAGGCGTGTCAGTTGCATGATAGCAGTTGTAGAGCTGTCACTGTCCCTCCAGCGGCTGATCTGAGCCTCTGGTCGGCTGGGATGGGAAACACCCCCCACAGTCAACAGGATGTAACACATTTACTGGAGGCTGCACCGTGCGCCATGCAATGAAATGACACATGCTCACAAGAACAGAACAGACACTCAATGGATGTCACTGTGTCTCTTTCAAAGTAGGATTTAACATTCAGATGTGGTTGTTGATGAGTTTTGGTCAATAATGTTTCAATCATACTTCTTTCACCTGCAAAAAGTATGATTGAATCTTAAGTATACAATTAAGTTGTCGCGAGGATCGCCTTGCATGAAAGCCTGTATAGTGGTGATTTGAAAATCCCCAAATAAAGAGTGTGCCATTAGTTACACCAAACAAAACTTTATGAATGCTAATGTTTCTCTAGGTCTGCTGGATGTGTACATACATGACAGATTGGTAATACATTATGATAACAACTTAAAGGGTAACTATATATATATATGTGTGTGTGTGTGTGTGTGTGTGTGTGTGTGTGTGTGTGTGTGTGTGTGTGTGTGTGTGTGTGTGTGTGTGTGTGTTGACAGCTTTCTTTTGCTGCCTCTTAAGTGGTAAAGATATAACAGCGAATTGCATACAGTAATTACAGCACATTATTTTTTTGTTCAGTGTATTTATTCAAATCCGCCTGCATACTATTTTTTGCAACTTAGCAACTGAAGTGCACAACCTTGATATACTGTAAGACTTGCTAATGTATGTTTGAATGCCAGTAAATACCCCCACCAAGTAGGGCCTTTTTTCCAGTTTTAACAGAATAACAAGAACAATTGCAGGCCTGATTTTCATGTTGGTAGGGTGGAGAATGTGCCAATAAAGCAAATCTAAATCAAGGGTTGGGTACATGGACTATTTTTCACCTTCACAGTCTTTGTGGCTGTTTGCACATTCTGGATGCTCTTCTCGTTATGAAAGTCTTAATTTTCATGATATATACTTTCCTGAATCTAATTTTCTCTATTATGGAGCAACATTACTCTATTACTATCTAGCCTCTGGTGTACCGTTGCAATTCAATAAAAATGCTGTTGCATGTGTATTTCTGTTTGTTGTTCTAAGTGTCTTTTTAAGAAATTTGACCCGAAGATAATCAGAATCTGGAATACACTATTAATTCCAGGGGGAAATTGGTTAGAGACAACAGAAAATAAACATTGTAGTACAATATAGACTTTATTGATAAAAGATGTGTAGGGATAAAGACACGGTGAGGAATAAACAACTTATTAATACACTTTATAAGCTCACTCAGACAGAAACATCAAGTCAAGATACTAGAAATGTCTCAAAAGGTCAAGCTGAGGACACATGATGAGATTCACAATAGAAAGTCAATAATACACAAATAAATAAGTAAATAAATACATATACCTGAATACATTCATTGAACGTCACAAAAACTAATTGTAAACATCCTTTCAATGTCTTAAATTCAGTTTAGTCCATCTAGCCCAAAACCCCACACCACCAGAACACTGCCCATTGTTCACAATGCCCTAAAAATGCATTACGTTGATGTATTTTGAAGGTATTATCTATGCACATATTCTTTACACTTCATACTGTAAACATTTCCACATTCCTTGTTGAATATTTTTAACATTCCATCCATTTCGATAACAGAAATATTTTACAGTTTTCTATGTTACATTTGATATTGTACATTTGACTTCTTATGTGTATAACTCTTGACTTTTGCAGTACTCATTTCTTATTTTTCACTTATTATGTTTGGTTTTGTTTTACGCCAAATTCTAAGGCAAATGTATTGATTGTATGACATTTTAAACCTTGCTAAAAAGATCAAAAATGGCATTCTGGGAGTAAAGGATCATGACAATATGGGATGAAGGATCTTAAATGATGCTATTGCACAGAGTAATCTTAGGGATTTGTAATTAGTTTCTTATGAACTGCATTTGCCTGTGAAAAGTATATCAAATCAAAAGACATGTCTTATCAGCAGCCACCATTACATTAAGTTAAATTAGCTCATCAACAGATATAAACATATTCACAAATGTAATTATTTCTAAGTATACTAAATGATACAGCATACTTTTTGAGGAAAAAAACAGAAGTCGGGGCCGAAATGGAAATGCAAAACCATCAGAAATCATTTTGTATTGAAATCCATTACAAAATCCACATTTACTTTACAAAATGTGTGAAAAAGTTAGATTTTAATGCAATTACAATGTGTAGATTTGGAGTGGAAGATTTTGTAAAAATGTCTTGAGAACAATTGACTGAGCAATGGGAGAAAATGCATTGCGATACTGTTTGCCACAATAATCTCTTTAAATACCTCCACTAGAGGGCACACATCTGAGATATTTCCTGAATACGCAGGAGGCTCTAAGGCAGGGGTCTCAAACTCAAGGCCCGGGGGCCAAATCCGGCCCACGACTTCATTTTATGTGGCCCCGCAAGAGCTTGCAAAGAATATAATACGTTTATTATAGGGTTACATGCCACTATACAGAAGCAGGTTGCCCATAAACTACATGTCCCACAATGCATCTCGTTTTGTGACATGCGCACTGAAGAGACTTGCAATTATTTGCCCTGGACTTCTGCTTTCAGACGTAGTTAATTACCAAGTTATTATCCTATCCGATAATAATCCAATTCAGAGGCAATAATGTAATATAATAGATTATTTTATATATATATATTATGTATTTATATAGTTACAACCGGCCCTTTGAGTGCAACCTTTATGCGAATGTGGCCCGCGATGAAATTGAGTTTGACACCCCTGATCTAAGGGGAGGATGTGTGTTTTTTTGAGAACCTTAGACTTAAGATTTCATTGCCAACAACTACGCTGTAACCATTGTGCATCTGACAATAAAGCCTTTGAATGGTTGAAATCTTTGATTTGCTAGATTCGCCAAGAGATTTCCACATAAACTATAAATATATAAATAAGCTTTGATAGATTTAGCTTTTCACTTTTTGCCTCTATGAGCAGAAGTAACAGTGGCGCTTTGCTGAATGCAAAGACGATTACGTTTTTCACATTTGCATTTATTTGCCTAAATGTGGGGTATTTGAAGAGCTGCAAGTTTTTCGATCTATATTCTAATGCTATTCACCCACCCTACCAGGAAAAGGTTTCTTGGTATAAAAGTTTAGGTTATTAAATGTGCATGAAACAGTGTGCATAAGCTGGTTTAATATTCTTTGTCTCACTGTTTTATTTTTTTTATTACACCTCAGCTCCATGCGTGAATCAGAGTGTGAGGTTTAGTGTTTGAGGGCACAGACAGAACAAATTTATCATGGGTACCTCTGTTGCAAATATTGTTTTAATTTCAACAGATACTGTGCGATATAAGCAAGGTAAGAAATGATGCATCTAGAATAAAGGGTTGTGTCTTAGAGACTTTTGTTAAGTAGTTTTCAGGAGGTACAGATAAACCGGTAGGGTTCCAGTTGTGTTGGATTATTTATAAATTATTTAATTCCAGGTTAAGGTAAAAAGCACAGGCCTATTTAATTTTGGTCAAATAATAGAACTAGTAAAATGGCTCTAGGTGAATTGAACAAGGTAACATCGGTAGTTCATTGTTAGTGCGGCTATCATAGTAATTTTAAATAATCATTCAAACATAAAAGACTGCCACCGTGATAGGAAACATTCTGAGCAAAGTTATATTATCCATCCATCCATCTTCTCCCGCTTATCCGTGGTCGGGTCGCGGAGGTAGCAGTTCCAGCAGAGAGCCCCAAACTTTCTTTTCTCTGGCCACATCAACCAGCTCTGACTGGGGGGTCCCAAGGCGCTCCCAGGCCAGCGAAGAGATATAATCCCTCCACCTGGTCCTAGGTCTACCCCTTGGTCTCTTCCCAGCTGGACGTGCCTGGAACACCTCCATAGGGAGGCGCCCAGGTGGCATCCTAACTAGGTGCCCGAACCACCTCAACTGGCTCTTTTCGACACGAAGGAGGAGCGGTTCAACTCCGAGTCCCTCCCGGATGACTGAACTTCTCACCTTATCCCTAAGGGAGACAGCAGCCACCCTGCGGCGAAAACCCATCTCGGCCGCTTGTATCCGCGATCTCGTTCTTTCGGTCATGACCCATCCTTCATGACCATAGGTGAGGGTAGGAACAAAAATGGCCTGGTAGACAGAGAGCTTTGCCTTCTGGCTCAGCTCTCTTTTCGTCACAACGGTGCGGTAAAGCGACTGCAGTACCACTCCCGCTGCTCCGATTCTCCGACCCATCTCACGCTCCATTGTTCCCTCACTCGAGAACAAGACCCCGAGATACTTGAACTCCTTCACTTGGGGTAAGGACTCATTCCCTACTTGGAGTGGACAGTCCATCGGTTTCCTGCTGAGAACCATGGCCTCAGATTTGGAGGTGCTGATCCTCATCCCAGCCGCTTCA
>NW_011344848.1:321276-338244 GCF_000735185.1 Notothenia coriiceps
CGAAACAATCAAAAATCATGTACTCGAACAATAATAGGACAGTTGAACTCATACACGATGTACGTGGTACCAGAAGCACAAAAACATCTAGAAGAGAGGTCCATGAATCGATTCGTTACAGTATCACTCCCACGCGCAACTGACAGGCCACACGTTTATCGCTTTTGGACACATCGGGTAAACCAGAGAGGGGCCGGAGGTCGTCACCTGCTCCCCCATCTGCGCTCAGATTAGACACAAGCTATTGGGCTCAGAGCAGCGGACCACCGGGCGGAGCCACCACTCTGGACTCACAGACATTGATAACCCCCAGAAACACAACAGCACCCACTCCCCTACGCACCCAAACGCCATGAAGTATCAGGGTGAACTACGCGCCAAACGTCAATCGCGAGGAGGATCAACCCAAAGTTCAGGAGGCACTTCAACTCAGAGCGGAGCCTTTTCGGGCATTCCTGATGGAGTTGTGGGAACATATTGAAAGCCAGAGTGGTACGGTGTAATCAAAGCCTCTCTACTTCGCCCAGAGGCACCCACAAACAGCACAGGCGAGACGAGAGCATAGATGGTCTCTCCAAGGATCTAGGTGCCCATCACAGAGAGGGCGGCTAACGGAACCTCGAACACTACCTGTGGCAACCACCGGAGACGATCCAGCAAAATAGAGACAGTCCGTCCAGCTCGAAGAAGCAGGCAGGCCTCATCACGAGGAAAGAGGAATACCCCAGGGGGTGACTTCGATGGCAGTTGCATAGTACACCCACCGACAGGCCCCCAACCCAGAAGAGCATCAGTCTCAAGACCGTAGGCCGAGCAACAGCAAACAAAACAAGCGGAGTGGATGGGGAGACAAGTCTTATATCGGCAGAAGCACATGCGACAACAAGACTTCCGGGCGGCACCAAAGTTGTCCTGGAAAACTGTCCGACCCTCAGCAGGGGAGTCAGGAACCATCCAAGCTGTGTACAGTAAGGACGGGACGTTTGTGGACACCTCAACTGATGGAGTGTTAGGGCGTTGGAAGGAGCACTTTGAGGAACCCTGAACCCCGACAACATCCGCTCTATGTTAGAGGACAGAGCTGGAGTATGACGGGGATCGACACCAACCTCTCCCGGGGGAGGTCACTGAGGTCGTCCAAACAACTTCACCAGTGACAAACGCCCCGGGGGTGGGACTGAGATCCGCCCAGAAATGCTGAAGGCTCTGGGTTGAGGGACTGTCATCGGTTGACAACGTCCTCATCAACGTTGCGTTGAATCAGAAAACAGTACCGAAGGAGTGGCCAGACCGGGGGGTGGCTTCCCACTTTTTAAAAAGGGGGATCAGAGGGGTGTGTGCATTAACAGAGGCATCCCACTACTCCAGCCTCCCCGGGCAACCTGAGGTCTCGAAAGGAGGGTCAGGCGATTGTCGAACCTCAGATTGGAAGACGGAACAATGCGGATTCCGTCCTGGCGTGGAACAACGGATCAGCTTCTATATACATCTAACATTCGACAAGGAACCCCATGGTGAGGGGCGCCTGGGACAGTATACGCATTATCCACGCTCCTACAACCATGTCGTTGTGTACAACTATGGAGAAGGCGTATGACCGGTTCCAGGGAGTTACACTGCGCGGACGGCAGCTGCGCGAGCTATGCGGGGATAAGACGGAGCGGGTATCCTACAACTAGAACAGAGAGACACATAACCAACTCTCGATCCCTCATATACGCAGACAGAGCATAGATGTCCAAAGAAATCCTCGGAACACAGTAAACCTCGGCCTTCTCCGCGCCCTCGCAGGGTTGGCCTCAACTCGCAGCTCGCGCGCACAGACTTTGTCACCGAATCCCCTCGTTGGTAATATGAGACATATAACTCGGCCTCATCGCAGCGCGTAGATCATAAGGGGAGCGGGGTCCTAGCATATATCAGGCAACCTGGAACTCCAAGACATTACACACATAACGCAGCATTATGACAGATGATGTAGGTTCTGATGAAGCGTCACATCAGGTCTGCAGACCAACCCACACATAATATCAGCAACTCAACCCTGGAATACACCAGATATCAGCAACCGAGGCAAGGAGAACAACGCTCGGCCAAACGCAACACTCGTCTGATATGATGGATGACAAAGACACACAAAAATCCACACCACAACCCAAAAAACATCCAACACATCTCGCCGCCATACGTTCTCAGCAGGAAACGGAGAGAATCGAACACACTACAAAGATGAAGTCCATACCCCCAACAGTGAAGGAGATCTAACGTACCTTAGGGTCTTTGGATATCTCCACGAGACTGACAATGGGAAACAACTGGACAGTGAGAATGGGTATCGCAAACAGATCAGAAACAAACGCACAGGAGAAACAGCGGTACTAAACACACAAAGCAGACACGAACACCTACAGACACACAAAAACGAAAATAAAGTTTATATATTATTCACCTCCATCAATACAAACATTTACCTCCCTCTCTAACACCCCCACCACACAACCCAAAACCATCCACCACACATTCCACACAAAACACATCATTCTAATCACCTTCTATACATAATCTTCAAAATCAATTACATACTCACTACTTTATATACCACAAGGCACGAACTATGTGACGAAAAGAGCGACGCCCAGCCCCACCAGAAGGATCATACAGACCACTCTAGTCTAAACGCCGCCACTCCTTATTCGATTACACTACTCAACTCCCCATCACACATCAGCGTCCACTCAGAGGACTCGCTCATCGCACGAACGAGAACGAGCCTTCCTGAACCAGCAGGGAATTACAGCCCTCAACACACACCACGAAGATGCAGGATATATTTATCATCCCGCACGCGGTGCGCTGGTGTCTCCTTCAGGGATACCATCACGGTGAGACACGTTACAGGCAACTCCTCATCCAACAAGACCCGCGACGCGCACGAAGTACACTCCAGAAAGTATGAATCCACCTCCTCAATTCAGCAAGATCGAAAGGAAGCCACGATCTGTAGGTGTTCGAGAGCCCTAGTTACCAAACATGGATGCCCACCTTGGCGACCTACAACTCCTCTAGGGGAGGTGCTCCATCCAATAGGCAACCTATGAAACAGAACCAATTATCCCACCCACCAAAAAAAAATATCCACAACAAAAGAACAAGAACAATCAAAAACAAATACAAACAACTATAAAATAACATCAAAAAAAACAACATCCCAAACACATAATCACTACCCAGATAACACACATCGAATCACCAAGGCAAGTCACATAAACACAAAATAGGGCGAAAAAAAAAATCAACAGTAATACCAAAACCTCAAAAAAAAAGATAAAATCAAAACGCGAGCGTGGCACAGTCCAGCAGACCTGGGAGAGACCAAAGGCAGATAGTAACCTAGGACCAGGTGGGAGGGATTACATCAATAAGAAAACACATCTTACGCTGGCCTGCGCGATTAACAGCTTGGATATCAAAAACCACCAGATCAGAGCTGGATTGAATGTGGCCACGCGGAACGACAGATGGGTGCTACTCCTGCTGGATACTGCTACCTCCGCTTACATCAGATGGGATACGGTGTGATCCCCCCCCCCCCCCACCCCACCTCTAAGCTACCAACCCACCCCCCCACCCCTCCCCCCATCTACGCCAGGAAGGTAGCAGTATCCAGCAGAGAGACCCCACACTCTACTTCTCTTATATATACCTAGGACCAACATCAAACAAGCACTGTCTGCACTCGCGGGAGTATTCACACACGAGACAGACTCCCAGGCCAAGCTGAAGAGATATATCAAACCCCTCCCTCCACCTGGCATCAACCTAGGCTCCTAACTCCCTCCTTGGTCCGCTCTCATTCCACTAGGACACGCTGCCTGACACCCTCCTCAAGAAGACAAGCGCGCCAGAGTGAAGAAAAACATCTAACTAGCAGTAGACTCCGAACCACCTCAACTGGCTCCCTTTCGACGCGAAGGAGGAAGCCGGTCAACTCTGAGTCCCTCACCGGGATGACGAAACATCATCAGCCAATATACCCTACAAGCGAGAGCACCCAGCACAGCCTGCGGAGAAAACCCACTCAGCCAGCCGTTGTACCCGCGATCTCGTTCTTCAGACCAAACAAAACCTCGGCACATCTATAGACCTCTTCATGACATAAAAGGTCTCCAGCGTAGGAACAGAAAACATGGCAGCGCGAAGCCCAACACCCAGAGAGCTTTATGCTTCTGGCTCAAGCTCCCTAATATTCGACACAAACGTCGCGGTTAAAGACAGACTGCAGAACCGCTCCCCGCTGCCCGATTATCTCAAAAAACCGCAACCACTCCATCAACAGACACCATTGTATCCCTCACCCGAAGACCACACCACCAAGATACCTTGAACTCCTTCACTGGGTAGGACTCACCTTGGAGTGGACACTTCCAATCAGAAATTCCCAGACATAGAACCCATCACACGAGACCAATCCAGCATCGGAGGACCGCTCGATCCCTCAATAACACAGCAGCTCCCACAATCGAGCAAATATGCGAACCGACTCCAGTCCCGAGTAGCGTCTGACACGCGATCGCAAGAACAGACTGGACGCCAATCAAACCTACCAATCTCTCATCTGCAAAAAGCAGTGGCTAGCAAATCTTAGTCCCACCGAAACAGTATGCAGACCACCCTCCCCACCATACGACTAGCCACTCAAAATTCCCGACTACCACTGTATACATTACAAATAACCAACACAGAGAAAAAAGGAAGTAACGACAGAAGCAGCAAGACCATTGCAGAGCGCCAAACCCCCTCCATAGACTACAGGGTCACGATTTATAACTGCCAGAAAGAAAAATAAAAGAACACACCAGGACACAGCTCTCGCCTCACTGGAGTTAAGACGACAGAGATGTGCCTGGATAAAGAGAACCTCACCCTCGACACCCCCATAAAACTCCAGCACGATCACCATCCCAACTAGTGACTACCTGGGAAACCACCGGTCTCTAATACCCTTCTCTCAATCACCAAAAACACACTGAGACCTGCTAAACATACGCGATACTCCCAGGCCCAACATACCAGGGATCCTTGCAAAAGAGAAGAAAGACTTAGATTCCGTTGTATCCACGAACCAGAGACGGAAACCGCATTGGATTAACACTCTTCAAATCTGAGGAACGACAAGAACCGAGCCTTAGACCTACTAAAATCATACGAGTACCAACCCAAGAGAGTAACACTATATATAGCCCGGCGCGAAGACGCGAGATAGAAATATGTGAAAAGACCTCTGATCAATATCATGCACACCCACCCTACAGATCCCCTTTCTTAAAAAAGGGGAAAACCACACAAACCACAAACCCGATCTTGACCCACTTCTTCGATAACTACGTTTCTGGATTATTCAACTAAACAAACGTAATGATAATCGAAAGAACAGTAGTCAATCACATAATACCAAAAACACACGATTCTCAGAACCCAGAGCCACTTACAGACATTTAGAGGCGAGATCTATCCCACCACCAGGGGCATTTGAATCACTAGATACGCAAGTAATGTTTGCAGATCCTCAGTAGACCTCCCCACACCGGAGAGACAATTCGGCTGTCGAACCCACCCCCCCGTCATACTCCAGCGCTGCCTCCCTCAAACATCCAGAGAGCAGGAGTTGTCGCGCGAATTCCAGCGACATCTCCTCCACACAAAGTGTCCCCATCATCCAACGCACCTAAACCTCACTCACGTTGACAAAGCGATCCACAACGTCCCCGTCCCCTTACTGTACACAGCTTCGGATGTTCCCGCCTCTCTCCAACCTGCTGACACGACGTGACAGCGAACAGTTTTCCATGGACCAAATTTGACCGGACGGCGAGAGAAAGTCTTTATTTCCACATGATCTATCTCCAGAACAACAGAACATATACATATTCACAACCCCCAAACTATAACACAAAACAAAAAACAACAATGACAAACATAAATCAAATACACACTCAACATCAACAAAAAATCCTACCATCACCAGAAATGTATCAACCACTACCCAAAATCTAAACTCATAACAAACAAATTCCAACACCATCACCAAATAGAAACACAAAACCACCTTCACACATCAACCATAGATCACCCCAAACACGCATCCGTAAAACCCAACCAAAACAGTCCAATAACCATTACAACAAAAAAAAAAAAAAAAATCCCCTCCCACCACCTAAAACCCTCCAACTCACAATAACAAGCCACCCACAAAAAGGCCCTCAAGACACAACCCAAAAATCTCCAAAAAAAGACTCAATATAAAAAACATAATAAAACCCCCATCAGGAAAACCAAATCCCCCAAAAATCCAACACCTCTACAAAACCCAAAAAAAAAAATCAGTACTTCATCAACCAAAAACATCACCCAACACAAAAAAAGACCAATCCTAACCACAAAAAAACTCAAAAACCACAGTCAACAAACGACATACAACAAAAACCACAAAAACACAACACCATCATCAACAGATAAAAAAAAAAAAACACACATAACAAAATCACCCCTCCACACCCCCACGCAGGCACCCGCTGCTTTGCCTCGGCCACGGCTGAGGCTGCTGCCCTTCGGGCCTGTCGGTACCTTGCAACTGCTTCGGGAGTCCCCCGGGATAACAAATCCCTGAAGGCCTCCTTCTTCAGTCGGACGGCTTCTCTGACCACCAGTGTCCACCAGGAGGTTCGAGGGTTACCGCCCCTTGAGGCGCCTAAGACCTTGAGATCACAGCTCCCCGCCGCAGCTTCGGCAATAGAGGCTTTGAACACCGCCACTCTGGTCAATGTCCCAGCCTCCACAGGAATGCCCAAAAAGCTCCGCCGGAGGTGTGAGTTGAAAGGCCTCCTGAACTTGGGCCTCCTCCAGACGTTCCCAGTTCACTCGAACTACACATTTGGGCTTACCAGGTCTGTCCAGAGGCTTCCCCCGCCACTCGACCCAACTCACCACCAGATGGTGATCAGTTGACAACTCCGCCCCTCTCTTTACCCGAGTGTCCAAAACATACGGCCTTAGGTCCGATGATACGATAACGAAATCGATCATGGACCTTCTGTCTAGGGTGCTCTGGTACCACGTACACTTATGAGCATCCTTATGTTCGAACATGGTGTTTGTTATGGCCAATCCATGACTAGCACAGAAGTCCAGTAACAAACCACCACTCCGGTTCAGATCAGGGGGGCCGTTCCTCCCAATCACGCCCCTCCAAGTGTCTCCATCATTGCCCACATGTGCGTTGAAGTCTCCCAGCAAGATTAAAGAGTCCCCTTCAGGAGCCCCATACAGGACTCTTTCCAGGGTCTCCAAGAAGGCCGTATACTCTGAACTGCTGTTGGGTGTATAAGCACACACAACAGTCAGAGTTTTCCCGCCCATAACCCGCAGGCGTAGGGAGGCGACCCTCTCGTCCACTGGGGTAAACTCCAACTACGAAGCACCCAACCGGGGGCTTGTGAGTATCCCCACACCCGCCCGGCGCCTCACACCTTGAGCAACTCCGGAGAAGAATAGAGTCCAACCCTTATCCAGAAGTAAGGTTCCAGAGCCGACGCTGTGCGTAGAGGTGAGCCCAACCAGATCCAACTGGTAACGCTCCACCTCCCGCACAAGCTCCGGCTCCTTCCCCCCCAGAGAGGTGACATTCCACGTCCCCAAAGCCAGCTTCTATCACCCGGGTCTGGTCCGTCGAGACCCTCTGCTTTCACTGCCACCCTTCTGGCAGCGCACCCGACCCCTGTTTCCCGTAGGTGGTGGGCCCGCGGGACGGAGAAGTGGAGGTGTTGCCCACGTTGCCTTTTCGGGCTGTGCCCGGAGGGAGAAGCTCCGTGGTAAGCCCGGCCACCAGAGGCTCGCCGACGAGTCCTCCTTCTGGGCCTGGCTCCAGAAGGGGACCCCGGGCTTCCTCCGGGCCGGGTATCCTCACTTCCTGTGTCGTCTTTCATGAGGTCTTTTGAACCAATCTTAGTCTGGCCCCTTGCCTGAGACCAATTTGCCATGGGAGACCCTACCAGGAACACAAGGTTCCAGACAACACAGCCCCCAGGTTCATCAGGGCACACAAGCCTCTCTACCACGGTAAGGTGCTGGTTCTTCAGCATATACTGTAAATAATAATATCTGGAGATATAAAATAAAATGTATTTTTACTGCCTCATTACCGGGGCAGGTAAGACTATGTGTACTGGGCCTCGAGGTGATAAAAAAATAAGATGGTCAGTCGTAGTTATTGAGAAGACCAAGATTTACTATGGTATTTGAGACAGTGAAAGATCACCATTAATGGCAGAAAATTAATGTGTTGCTTTTTTGTTGACAAGGCTTGATTAGTAGCCATTAGTCAATGCACATGGTTAATGATGTCTATCACTGAACATCTTAATCACACTTCAGGACGGTTCTTGGTTGTGTATATTTAAGAGTTGTTTTTGTATAAGTATACAAAATACTTATTTTTCTCTCTGGCTCTGAATCTCTTTGTGAAGCCACAGAAGCATTTAAGTGCATTTACAAAGAAAACTTTGAAAATACTGTTTTCTTTTCAAACTTTTTTTTAGAAACTCCCAAATGTCCACTTTTTGATGGTGTAAAAAAACAAAACATATGTGTGAAAAGTGAAATAATGAGGTCCACTGGGAAAAGTTAATGCATACTTCATGAGGAACAGATGCAGAATCATCTTGGAGGTTTAAGATGTTTGACATAACATTCATTCAAATTATTTTCAGTTAAAAGATTTAATCTCTATAGTAGTTCCTCTGCCGATGTTGTAAAAAAAAGAGGCTACCAATAAATACATAAATATGAAATAAATATATACCCTGTAATACTATCCATGTGCAATTATTATAAAAACAACATTCGGGATGAGTTTTTGAAGGTGCAATGAGCAAGATATGTCCATAATGTTGCTTCAAACATTTAAAAATGAACTAACAATATAAACAGAATATGAGTAGTTTTGAGGTAATGACAAAGTCGTCAATGAAATATGTTCACTCCACCTACTGGGCATAATAACCATCTAGCCCTATATTGTAATACCTAATACCAATACATATTGCACTTTTAAATATTAAACATTCAAATGGTGTCCTTTCCGTGAATTACAAATGATAGCCTTGTCCTTACTGTGTTTGTCATTATGTAAACAAAGGGAGAAGCTTTCAGAAAGCACTGCTCAGTTCTCTGAAACTCCTTATTGTCCTTGTGAAACAAACACAAAACATTCATTTGTGAAGCATTCTTTCCCATTCAAGTGTCTGTCTGTTTTTTTAACAAGGTTCAAGCAATTCAACATATGCCTTGAGGATGAATGAGTCAGGAGAACTTCTCACCTGGACCACAAGACTACACTATCTGATCTGATATGCGTGACACATTGTCCATGTTGTTGACTTGCGTTGACAGTGACTTCCGGCTGTCTGTGCTCGCTACGGGCCTCGTCCTCTGCGCTCGATTTTGACCCTTGCACGAAAAAGCAGCCTTGAACTCCCCGCGGAACTTCCCTGGTTAAAAAGATGAAATCCAAACAGAAACCATTCAGTTTGATCGTTTTGTAGGCCTTGCATGAAAAAAAAGGCATTTTAGAAATGCATTTGTTATTTTGAGGAAAAAAAGTACAGAGGCCCAAAACATTTCCATTAAGAGAAGCGCGCTGCAGCCTCAGAAACTATGCAAATATAAATTAACAAAAGTGACAAAACACATGCAAATGAAAAAACATCTTCACCAACTTGACAACATATGGGCAACGCAGGAAAAAACAGTGCAGGAACAGAATGTTGCGAGTAAAAAAACACTGCAAATATAAAAATGCTGAAAATGTTGAAAAACGAAGTAAAATACATGTGCTCCGATCCCAGCTGTGTGCATCACTTTTTAGTGTCCCCTGGTTGTGTTTTAAGCTTTTTCCAGCTATTTGCAGTGCTTTTGGTAAACGCTGCACATGTGTTGTGAAGTTGGTGAATATGTTTCTTCATTCGCATTTCTTTTTGCACATTTGTGTTTCGCATCGTTTTTTAAGTGCAGCGCGTTTCTCCTAATATAAGTGTTTTGGGCTGCCGTAGAGCATTTGCCCTTGCACCGTAAAAAAGAACGATACATTTTAGATTTTTGGGTGATAAATGCATATTTTTCTGAGATTAATGTTTGCATATACATTACTTCTTATCAGAGAACAATTCAAACCAAATAGCTGTAATGTTGTTAGCACACTGTCCACTAGAGGGAAGTAATAAACCTACACAACTGATGTCAGTGATGAGGAGGTTACAAACTTACCGCTGAGGAAATTGTAGATGATGGGATTTGCTGCACTGTTAGCATATATGAGCCAATGGGAGAAAGTGAACCATGCGTACACGGTCTCTCTGTCGTTTGTTTTTTTGAAAGTCCCAAAGACTCTGCAGGTAAAGAAGTAATTTATCAGTTAAAGATCTGGTTTGCATGCTTTTAGTTACACTCTTAATAACTTTTTTGAATTGCAGAAAACAAGCAACATTTCACCAGTAAATATACTGTATCATTTTTACCTTTTCATGACATTCAGCACGCTGATTGGCAGGTAGCACAGGGCGAAAACAAAGAGCACCACAATCAGCATGCGAGCCGTCTTCCGTCGGGCTCGCACCTGTTTGATCTCAGCACAAACCGTGCTCGTCCTCACTCTCATGGGCTCTCCAGATGCCGGAGCCGAAGCTGAGCACTGGATGGATCTCCACTTCTTCTGAAGCACTGATGTGCTCCCAGGAATCTGTTGATTTAATATGTGCATACATTAGGCGGTGTTAACTTGGCCCTGGAAGAACTAATTCACTAATGTTTCGACATTAATCAAATAAATCTCTGTAATGCTAACCTGTGGACACCACAGCTTATGACATATCTGGATGTATGCCAAGACCATAAGACATAAGGGTGCAAAGTATGTGACGATGAAGAAACAGGTGTGGTAGACCTTTGGGTAGACCTCAGCTGTTGAAAGATGAAAAACATCATCTTAATAACATTGGAAACTTTCTGGAGAGCGAACTAGCGAGGACTCACAACCTCAATTGTTGCCATGCCTGTCAATCTTTAACAAATGTAACAAACTAGATAAGCAGTCTTTTTTTTTGCACAATACGTCTGACATTTCTTCAGAAATGACAACTTCAGCTGTCATATTCAATCAGATTTAAAATTCATGTTTCACTTACAAGAGAAAAGGAAATAACCAATACCTCATAGGTTAATTTGGAGCAGCTTGGGTGTAAATCCTCAAATAAATAAATACAGGACAGAACTCCTACACAAACACAATTTTCCTCTCCTGAAGTATTTTTTGACAGTTTTTCCAAGTTCTGAATGCACTTTGCGGTTTGAACAGGTGGGCTTATAATATTTAAAGCTGGTAAAAACGGATAAAACGAGAAGTTCATTGTCAATTTTCTCCTTTTTACACTCAGTAGATGAAGCAGATCTTGATACAACTTTTCTAAAATGTGCTCAAACGCTCTCAATGTTAAACCTCTCCCAAAATCCCTCCATATTTCTGAATGTGAAGTCCATCGATTTCGACATATTTAAACATAGCTTTATTGTAAAATGATATTCATAAAAAATTGATAAAGGAAGTCACATTGACTCTGTCAGGTCAAAGTCTTTTAAATAAAGTGTGTGCTGATTTACCATCCGCCTTATAGATTAAAGATAAATCACAGACATGTATATATACAATAAATATATACGTAACATTCTTAATGCTTCAGGCAGCTGGATATGCCTTAAGCCCCTTTGATGACAACAAGTCAGTATGTATCTTATTGTATCTTGGAAACTTTGTGATAAGGGTACCAGCTTTACTTTGGTAAATCTTTCTATTTTTGCATCAAACTTTATTTCCAGTTTTTTCCATTTGGCATTTCAGTCTCCTATGACTTGTTCTGGACTTTTGAGACTCTACCAAGGACAATGTCCTCACCTCAACCAGGCGTTGTCTGTGTGACGATTTCAGGTGTGAAATAAATGTACTTTATCTTCTGAGGTCAAAATCACACACCAGAAGCGTGCTCTATTTCACAGTGACGGTTAAAGACAGCTCTTATCTCTGTGTTTCACATCAATATGTCCTATATCATTTCATAGAGCAGTAGTATGATTATTAAGACCTGTATGACTGTCAGTAGCTTAGTTTTAAACTAAAGAGTAAAGATGAAAGATAAAAAGCCCCAGCAAGTCCGACAGTTGGTTCATCTGAGGCATCACTTAATAATAACTGAGAGCAAACTTGTCAGTCCTATAATACACATTGATAACTCCATGAGACTAAAGAGCTCTTGAAGAAATACAAAGCATGGAGGATCAACATATAAGAAGAAAACCTTCTAACTAAAATCTAACGAACAAAAAAAGGCAGCTCCCACTGTCATGTTTGCACATACAGTACACGACCATTGTTGGACAATAACAAAATATGACATCTGCATAAAACACTTCTAGCTGATACAGTGATATCACTTTAATTTAAACTGACACTTCCGTGGCCAAAGATAAGAGGGAATACATTTCTCTCCCGCTGGCATAAGTCTGGTAGCTGGCAACATGGGCAAGATGTAGACACAGTCACATGGTTGGTTGAGTTAAAGGCATTTACGTAATACGAAAGTCATTAAACAGAAGACCATTTGTCAACTGGCAGGCAGTGAAATCAGGCTAAACGTAAAAAGGCACTGAGGCAGGAAAGCTTGCTAATCAGACAGACAGCAGGACACTGGCAACAGTAGTCTGGCAGGTCATTTATGCAAAATGTAAAAAAGTGGAGGTGAGCTGCCCTGAATAAACACTGGATCCTACAGCCGATTAGAAGCAGTTTGGAGGTGACTGAGGCCTTGTTCAGAGAAGCCATGCTTCTTTTATAATCCGACCAAAAGTGGACAACTCTAGGTGGTGTGAATGTGTACAGATGCATTGAGATACGAGCAATCAGAACAAATTCAGGTAAAGGGAAGACCTCTGCATAGGCTGGGGAAGCACTCATTCACTAGCTTTGTCAATAATATATTTTGATATGTTGGCCCTATCTTTACAATTTGAATGTATTACCAATTAAAAAACCTTAACATAATACACACGTAACGCTGCTTGGCAGGGAAAATACAACCATCATAATACGAAGATGGTATAGGCAAATAATTTCTTGCACGTTTCTGTGATAATGTATGGTTTATGTGAGGGTAGCAAGTGTGCGATTTTATGCGCGCAACACAAATAACAAGGACTTTTCATGGTAATTACTTGTGTGTTCATAAATAAAGAGTGTGGTCCACTTATAATAATCACAAAAGACGCATGTTGCTGCCTTCTCTGAACAGAACAGGAGTCAAGAGGAGGATGACTCATTGTAGAGTAACAGTTGAATAATTGAAGGAGAAAGATGATGCAGGATGCACCATGAAACACCATACTTCTTCAGAATAACACACTTTCTCTCTGGAGACACAGGAGTGAATTGGTTTAACAACAGATATTTGGTCATGTTCACTCGACTGTGAAATTAAATAGAATATGCAAAATAATGCATAATCTAACGACTTCGGGAGATCTATGAAATAAATATATCTTAGCACATATATTGGTCCATTTTGGCTCAACGGTCCCTTTATTAATGAAACAAGTTGGAATTATATTAACTTCTGTTGAATACTGAAATATACCGGCCTCTTCACTTTCAGTCAGAACGTTTCATTAAAAACTGAGATAGAAATGTAATGATGTTATCACAGACTTAACTTGATCAAGATTGACCTGACAAAGGGAATGTGCCACCTGGAACAAACCTACTGCATAAATAAATACCTATAATGCTTAAAAACCATCAATAAGATCAAATAACAACACCTTCACAGATAGTGATGGATTAATCAAGGAAACCTTGCAAATCTCAAACCAGTACCGTATAAAATAAATGTTACTTCTGCTGCATTTAATAAAACATTGATTTATTGATGGTTTTGTAAACATTCTCCGATGGGGGCATGCATCTCTCGCTGGACGGCAAAGCTCAGCTCAACACTGAAATCCGGTTTATATAGAAAGCTAATAACAGACTAATGTCATAGAAAGTAACAACAGGTTACTAATAAAAGTGCATCCTAATGTGTGTAGCTTGCAGTACAACAGACAGTAACATTGTTTAACATATTCCTAGATGTTTGCTCTTGTGTTTTTGGTTTTAAGGTGAAAATACTGCCCTTCACTCTCTTTTCTATCTCTTGCTAGAGCCCCTCGCACACCGATTGGAGAAGTGCAAAGAAAAGGTTTGACAGTCCTGCAGGGCACTCTGTTATTTTCTCCAACAAAGAACATTCAACTTTGCCTTGAGATATTTTTTAATTGGTATAGTTGGAGTGTTTTATTTAAGTGTTTCATTGACCTTCCCTTTCATGTGTCAATAAAGAAAGCCATGGAAGTTTCATTATTTTCATATCAACCTGCCTCTAATGAGGGTGAGGTTAAAAGGCTTTTTCTTTTTGTTTGGCTTTCCTCCTTTGGGTACATAAATCAGCGATGCAAACTGACTTCATTATGTGAACTCCATCAAAAGTCATCCATCCTAATTCATTAGTCCCTATTTGCCCTGTGAACGGGGCTCTGCTCTTATAATTAAAGCATCAAAGGGCAGCTAAATGGTGTCAGACACGTATATTTATTTCAGCACAGGGAGCAAATAATGCTCTCTTAAGAATCGCTTTGAAAAACAAAAAGAAAATGTGAGTGGGAGTCGTCCTTTTGGTCTTTCATTTGGTTTTAGATTAATTTATGGCTCTGGCAACAAGTGAGCAATTTGGCACAATTTCCAAGTGTTTGAGGAGGATTTGTGAAAACTCACCTCCCCAATGTTCATCACACACTGTGAACAGGCTGGTCTTGTTTGTTAGTTCTGGCAGAAGGCTGCTGCACTCCATCACTATAGCCTGAGGGATCATGATGATGCACGACACAACCCAGATGACAACAATACTCTTGCGAGCCCTCTTGGCTGTGCTCTTGAACATCAGAGGGTGGCAGATAGCATACCAACGGTCCTGAGCAATGCAGCTCAGTGTTAGGACTGATACAGAAACAGAGATGGTCTGGAGAAAAGAAAAAGAAAAACCAGTTAGATAGAGACGTCACTTTAAAATGATAGTTTGCAAATGAGACATATGAGATTTCTGCCTTAATTTGATGTGCTTTGGGGAAGTTACTGGAAATATGATGCATTAATCAGAAACACACATTCAAATATGTAATTGCCAGAGATTTGCTTTAAGTGCAGCTTTGCCTTTTATCTTTCAAGTCTGCAAGTCCCATAATACAGATTTTGAGAACCCTTAACGGTATGTTCTTCGTAACGTTGTTTGCAATACAGCATGATGTATCTGGCTTAATATGGTGGTATCAGCGTAACCATAATGGTGTTACATTTATCAATAAAGAGAAATTATTTTATAAAAAGGTTTTCATTCAATATTTTAGGTGAATCAAAATCGCAATTACTTGTATTCGGTGAATACAATTGCTGCACTTGCATGACATGATTGAACCTCTGTAGAAGTCAAGCACACATTAAGCTAGTCTTGTATATAAGAAAGATGATGGCATTTTGGTTATCAATGCACTGTGAAGCCCCACTGTCTTTGAAAGGGTTTAGTTAGTCTGAAAAGGCAAGGGTCACAGACAATTGTCACACATGCCTTGCTCGCAAGGAACCTTTGAATGGCAAAATCATACCAGATTAAGCCAGATTTCAATAATGGATTTGTGAAATGCAGAGTTGAACATTACATGTTGAACGTACGTGGTGTTTGGTTTGTGTCCTGTGGGAAATAAACGGTCAGCTCCATCTCTTTGAAATGTTTAGCTCAAGGATGTCACGGTGAACTTAATGACCTTTAATGACTTACTTCCTTCATTTAAAAAAGGTCTAAAGAAAGATGAGGGGACCTTAGGTTAATCTCAATACACCTCCTCGACTCCTCTCTTCCCCTCCTCCGGGACTTGACCCGGAAATCGATCAAGACAAGCCATGTTGAAGGACGTCCCAATACTTGAAAAGCACACGGAGGAGTCGAGGAGGGGTGAGGGATGAGGGGTGAGGGAGGAGACGAAAGGGAGGATGGGATACACGAGAGCAGATTACGCGGAAGTGTTTTCACTACTTGCGTATAAAAGCCCCGCCCCGACCTACACAGCTGGTCGATTTCAACACAGGAAAACGGAGAACTGGAAGAATAGAGTGGCGAAGTCCCTCCCCTTCCGGGTGAGCTCCATGAAACCTTAGCCTCATCCCAATACCCCTCCTTGACTCCTCTCTTCCCCTCCTCCGGGACTTGACCCGGAAATCGATCAAGACACGCCATTTTGAAGGACGTCCCAATAGCTGAAATGCACACGGAGGAGTCGAGGAGGGGTGAAGGAGGAGGGGTGCGGGAGGAGACGAAAGGGAGGATACACCAAGCCCCCAGGAAGTGCTCCGGACTCAGATGAAAATATTCGTGTTGGCCAAACGGCGGTACTACACTTCCGTTTGGTTGCCAGGCCCGGAAACACTTTTTCCCATTGACTTACATGGGGAAAGAGTGGTCTGTAAATCGTTGGATAATTTTTTAAAACTAAATAAACTACCCAGTATGAACACTTGTATAGCCCTTATTAAAAAGATTAGTTCCTCAAGTTGTAAAAATGTGCTAATAACGTTATTCTGCAAGTTATTTCCCTCTGCATTATGAACGCGCATCTAACCCACGAGACCACGCCGCCCGGCACGTTCATGTTACGTGTTCAGCATGGTCCCGACCAATCAGAGCACACTGTGCTCACAGGGAGGGTGGGGGCGTGGAGCTACAACGAGCCGTTAAAGGGAGAGAGTGAAATTCAGTGAATACAATACACGTAGTTTACAGAGAT
>NW_011344849.1:0-2193 GCF_000735185.1 Notothenia coriiceps
TTTTCTCCTGTTTGGAGAGTTTATATCCAGTTTACTTCGTTTTAACATTGCTATTGCTTTGTATGTCGGGGCGGGAGATTCATGTGATCGCAAAAAATCCCCAAGCTCTCAGACACGCCCAGCTCCAAGATTTTCAAGATTTGTTCAAAGCTGCTGTGTGGACGTACCGTAATAAGCATTCATTTCCTGATTTGCAGGTCAAAAGGCATCAAGATGTCGAAATTCAAACTTTTTAAAACGTTTTCAGCGACAGATCAAGAAAGGACTTGTGCACGGGCAAAAACTATCAACATGAAGGACAAACAAAAGTCGAATGTTCAATGAAGACACCTTCACGTTTTGGACGTATGTAGTGTGCAGCTAAGTAGAAGAGTAACACATGACAGACATGTGAACGCATCATGAACCTTAACTGGCTGTTAGTATTACAAATTCCTTTGGATGGAAAACATGTTTTTCAAAAAGATAGTGCTAGCGGGCCTGAGCTAATAGATTTTTGCATTGTGATTGAATACAAGCAACAATAACACTAAAACATGATTTTACACCGTTTGATTAGTGACCCGGGGTATAGAGAAACTCTGAATGTCTGATTAGTCCTGACATGGTACAACTCTCTCTGCCCGGGCACCAAATGACTCCCCTGGCTTATTAAAATCAGAATAGGTATGCTGTGATGTAATGCTGGCAGGGGACTCAGCCCGTGTTGATTGATGGCAACTAAAACCGAACAAGACCCCTGATTGTGCGTCTGCTTCACATGTGGGTGGGATGCCGTTTCTCCCAAACCTGGAAACAATTGTGGGTTAAATTTAGACGAAACATCCAGGGTAAAAAAAACAGCTCTGTCATTAGTTTTATCTCAGAAGCCCATTTGTTTGTTGTTAGCTGGCAGTCACCTTAGCCAAGAAAAGTTTCACATCTCTATCCATGTTTATTCTTTCTCTGTTCTGTTCCCCTCTCCTTTTTACCCCTCCTCTTTTTTCTCCTTATTCA
Source organism: Notothenia coriiceps (assembly GCF_000735185.1). NCBI lineage: Eukaryota > Metazoa > Chordata > Actinopteri > Perciformes > Nototheniidae > Notothenia > Notothenia coriiceps. The sequence goes on from NW_011344849.1 coordinate 997, forward strand.
GTTTATTTGCATTTAATTCCTCTGTGACTCATGCCACACATGTTACTTGTTCTATTATCAAAAGACACATAAGAAGCTGTTTTAAAATCTGGCGTGGAGACTTTTACTTCTGCAGGTGGTAGATAGTCCTGTGCTCATCCTCAATGTTGGGGTTTATTAGTAAACCTTTGGAATTCCAGAGGCAAAATGTCAGACTTCATATTTGAATGTAAGAACTATGCTAAATGCTAAAGGTGTCTACACACTCATACTTGTCAACCCTCCCGATTTTCGCGGGAGACTCCCGATTTCATTGCCCTCTCCCGGTTTCCTCCCGGGGTCATATTTCTCCCGCATTTCTCCCGATTTCTGACAAAATCAGATTTACACACGAGTGTTTCAACTCGTATTTTAATACAGCTACACCATTGTTTGGTTTCCATGGTAACACGTCTTTAGTAGCGCGCGCAACTCAAAGTCTGAGAGGGTGAGGCAGATATTCACAGAAAACAGAACAAGAATCGACTCTGCTCACTCCTTTCCTAAAATACAGGTCCAGCCCACACATATGCTCCATCAAGGACGGTACTACAGGCCGCAAGGCAGTGCACTTACGACTACAATAAGCATGTTAATGTTAATCTAACAGCTCCGGCGATCCACTAGCACCCCCCCCCAATTTTGCATTTTGAAATGCTCCCGATTTCTGAGGTCTAAAGGTTGGCAAGTATGCCACACACACAATATTTATTTTTTTCTCCCAAGCGTATTCACAGTGATTTATCCAGGTTTGGCCATAAAATGACACAACTCCAAACAAGTCTCATTGAAATACGTATCTTGACATCAAAGGGTTTTAGTGACACGTAGAGATTTTGGATTGAAGATCTGTTGTTACTGAAAACTGCTGATGTGAGGGACTTTTTGCTGAGTTAGTCATATGTTGTGAGCCGAGCAAAGCCGAGGCCTGGAAACATTTACAGCCATCGGTGTCATCTGATGGCAATTAATGTACATTTTGAGTGTCGTGTTTGCTTTGCTCGATAAGGGTCCTATAGCTCAGTGGTGCCTGGTTCACACACATTGAAGTCTTACGTATTTGTTGATTTTCATTTGCTACAATTTTATGCATTTGGAGGCGTGTGGCGCAGTGGATAGAGCCTTGGTGTTGGGATCAGGGGGTCACAGGTTCAAACCCCACTGCAGTCAGCATGTCGT
>NW_011344850.1:0-2136 GCF_000735185.1 Notothenia coriiceps
CTTCTCTGTGTTAGAGTTTTACTCGCTACAGGGTGTACTTTGAGGGTTTGTGACTCTGCAGACCGTTTACATGCAGAAAAACCTTCATAACACACAAGGGGAAGGGTAATAACCAGAAAAGCATGACATGGGACCTTTTAAGTGTCAATTAATTCAGGGAAAATCCCTTAATATATTCAAGTTGGGAGTTATCAGTAATCAGAATATTTAGTTTGACCCAGATGCGCTCACTGTATATGACATCAAGGTCCAGGTTCAGTTTTTTTGCACAATTATAAAGATACAAAATACATGCAATAGGTTATAAAGCTACATTTCAATGCAGAGGAAGGTGTCCTCCTCTTTTCAAACAAAGACATTTCGTTATTGATATTACTCCTCACACGTAAAAATCTCAATGAAGAAAGTTCAGATAGCACAGAAAATCTATACAGACAAAACACACAAACAAGCATACATTGCAGTAAAGAAATGAGCTATTTTGAATTCCTTTTTTTGCTTGGTTAAATATGAGTGAATGTCTTTTGATCAAATATGACGTGTGCTTGTGTTACGGAAGAACATTTCTCTTGTGCTGGCATTAAATGTGTCCTCTCTGTGCTGCAGGGGGAGTTTTCCTTCGAGCAGGACCGCCTGGTTGAGGGGGGTCGTCTGGGTCCCCTGACTAACGGCACTGGGTACAGAGAGGTCCGGCAATACTGCTCCGACCACCACCTGCTGAGATTCTACTTCCTGACACGGATCTACTCCCCGTACATGGAGAGCATCCTGGAGGATCTGAGGGAAGGACTCAAACCTGATGTAGTGATCGTCAGCTCCTGTGTGTGGGACATCACCAGGTAATGCAGCTCCTACTCTGTGTTCCACTGATCAACTCTCGCTCAGTTAGTAAGGGGGTGCTTATGGACTCTGTCTTAATTAATAGAGGGTTCACATAAAAGACAACCTTATTATTAAAGCCAAATAAATTACCATGAAATAAAGAATTGCAGGTGAGCTTATTAGTTAGTTTAAACTTCCAAAACATGTTATATATTATTTTCAATGAAGATAGATATTACCAGCAAAAATGTCACTATTTTGTATTTGCCAGTACCAACAGTAATACAACCTTATGCTAGTTATCACCTGATTCAGCGTCCAGCAGAAGCCAATGAGCGTTAAAGGGGCACCGAAGACTGCTCTTAAAACATTATCAGTGATTTCATCTCATGAATGTGATTAGGTGTACATTTTGCGTTTTAAATGAAAGACTCTATTCAGATTATAATTGTTTTACATCTAACTGTATTACAATAGCATTATAGCACACACCTATCCATAAGTACAATATTTTAGCCACCTCAATGGATGCAATCCATCCAATTGTGACAACATGACAGAAAGAAGGGGTTTAATAGCAACACAGCATAGCATGGTGGACAAAACTCCTCCTCTTTGGAGGTCCATTGTGTAGAATTCAGGAGATCCATTGGCAGAAAGGAGTTAGATATTTACCATTTTGTTTTCATGTGAAACTTAGAATCACTGTTTTTACCATATTGTACCGCCATTTTTTAAAATTTATTTTATTTAACCTTTATTTAACCAGATAAAAAGCATTGAGATAAAATCTCATTTACAATGCTGACCTGGCCAAGAAGGCAGCAACGTTACACATAACACATAACACAAACATATAAAATACAGAGAACATAACTAAGAAAACAAAAGACGAAAAAAGCAGTTACTACATTGTGCACATTAGGACAGTAAGAAAGGCACTACTTATTACTGCAAGAGCAGCTGGTGGTAAGGACTTCTGACAACTTCAATTTAAAACAGGCTATAGAGACAAGTGCCGTCAGTTTGAGGCGTGATTGAAGGTCATTCCAAGACCAAGGACCATAATAAAAGAGACTCCTTTTTCCAGCCTCAGTCCGCACAGCAGGAACCTGGAACCGTATCCAGGCACTGGATCTGAGGTTGTAAAAGTCACAAACTGGAGCAAATCTGGCACATATGTAGAGTGGAAGCTTTCCTAAAATGGCTTTATACATTAATAAAAACCAATGCTGCATCCTACGCATAGTGAGTGAGGACCATCCAGTTAGGCTATACAGTGTGCAATGATGAGTCCTATAGGGTGCATTTGAT
>NW_011344851.1:0-1661 GCF_000735185.1 Notothenia coriiceps
AGATGGGTGTGTGTGTGTGTGTGTGTGTGTGTGTGTGTGTGTGTGTGTGTGTGTGTGTGTGTGTGTGTGTGTGTGTGTGTGTGCGTGTGTGTGTCGGTGTCGGTGTGTTGGTAAACTTCCCATTCTTTACTTTAGAGTTCAGCGTGTGTACTGCATGCTTTATATTTCTGTGGCATAACCAACAATCTAATGTAGTGTTTTCTGTTCTGTTTTCCAGTCTGTACATTTCCATGATTGCAACTTGTTCCTTATGTTCAGTTTTAAGAATGTGCATAACATGGAAATCTATACAGAAAATCAGTAATGGCTTTTCATAAAACACAGGGTCTGACCGGTCTGACCTGATTGTTACAGTGTGTTTTGTCTGAGAGTCCATTCACGTCTATATCTCCTTCTCTGCTCCAAAAGTATACATTTGATTGTGACCTTCACCTATTTGGACTTTTTCAAATATGGAAAAGTGCAGTGTGTTTGTTGGTTTTACAAGAGTTTGAAAAAAGGACATATGTCATGGGTTTATTGTTGTAACTTTAAAGCTAAAAAAGCTATTGTTCTCCAGAAATATCTCAATTTGCAGAATGAACAAGAGAGTCTGATTTTACTTTCCTTCATGCTCTTTAAACATTGCCTCTAAGTTCCCTCTCTAGACTTATCTTACCCAGTTTAACAAATAAAATGAAAGATTGTTTCAGAGTAAAGGAACTATGTGAAGTGAGTGTGTATTCACCACACTGCTGATACAGCGAAAAGCAGTAATATGAGTTTCTAGACAAATTAAGCTTTGACAATAGTGCTGGTTTTCATCTTCAAAACGAAAAGTAAAATCAACATCTCTGTTCTGCAAATTAATTTATAAATCAGAGAGAGGCATTTAGGTATGTAATCGTCCGTGAAAGCAGTGACTCCCTGAAAGTCAACAACACAGTTTAAATTAGAAAATACAATTGATGGGCCTTTCTCTGCTTCCTCACTGTCTCCATACCCACACACAAATAAGACCTATCTATTTCAGGAGGGACAATGAGACACAGGCTTTGTTTTGATTAAAGTTGCACTTCACCAATTTCTAAGCCTATTACCAAGCATTATTCAAGAGGTTAGTGTTTCAGTAACCAAAACAGAGTTCTGTGCTTCACTGTTGAAAACCAGTTTACCTCTGCCATCCACTGACTGGGGATCAGCAGAAGGGGCATCTGAAACAAAACAGTCAACAAAAATAAAAAGTCTAAGACAATATAGGCCAGGTAAAAATGAGAATGTTCCACAATATGTCATTTAACCTGTTAACCCCTGAGCCTGTTTTTCAGGTCGAAAATGACATTCCCAGAACAAAGGACTATAACTTCACTTCTAAAAGGGGTACATTATACTTTTTTCTCAAAGCAATGATAAACCTGTGAGTAGGATATAGAAAAGTCGGAATCAATATAGAATATTTTTATTTTAAAGTAAATTTAGATTGAACATAGTAAAAAAATGTAAATTATAGTGTCCGTCCATAGTGAAAACTTATAGTGAAAACCACCCTTGAATGATGGGATAGTAGACTAAAAGCTTTAGGAATCCGAACTATAACATATCATAAGTACTCTGTATCAAGATTGATGCAAAACAAGTGACATTTGACCTTTTTAGAGAGATTTAGAAAGAAAAAAAAAACT
>NW_011344852.1:0-1590 GCF_000735185.1 Notothenia coriiceps
GTTTATTTCCTGCTTCTTCACCCACATGCTCTCCAGTACAGGTTAGCTCTGAGTGTTAGCCATGCTAATGTAAACACCGACCATATTACGTCCAAAACAGTCGGGCGTTGTTTCTGATAGCAACGTTTCTGATAGGGCCGTGGGTCCACATTTCAGATATTACGTCATATCGGACGCAAATCTGGATCAGCTCCGTTGTAGCCCCGTTTTTAGAGATTTGGGTACGGAGGAAAAGAGAGAGGGTCTTATTTTCTGACGCGGCGTGAGTTCCATGACGCACCGGGGACACATGTTGATGTATAAAAGACATCAACAAGTGCATTTTGCATGATAGGTCCCCTTTAAGGTATCCACATTATATGATATTAAAACTGAGCAAAACATAAAAAATCCACATTTCAGAGGCAAAAAAAAGCTTTTTCTGACATTTGAGTGAAATAATTCAATTCTAATGAAAATTGTTAGTGATTATTTTCCTTCTGATCAACAACTCATTGCCCCCGTAAAAAAATGACATGATAGGATCATTTTTATAAGACAGAGCCCACTGAGAGTCAGTGAGCTTTAATATATTACATTATTTCCGGCTTAACGTCAAAATAATGTATTTTGGTAATCAAAGGAAAAGCTAGACTCTCAGAAGGACACTGTCGTTCTGCAGTGTCTCGATGTTACAAGATGAATGTATTTTGGCATTAGGAGGACACACGTAGAGAACATCCCGTACACGAAGCTTTAAACTCACATGAAGCTGCTCATCATCTGTTTGGTGTCCTCTGAACTTCTGGAGTTTGCAAAGCTGATGAACGAGCAGTACACCGCGATCCAGGCACACCACTTCAGCTGAAACACACACGTTAAAAGGTTAGTCTCTGATTATAATTTATTGTTCTTATTAATTTTCTCTCTGTGCTTTTATTTAAGTAATTGGTATGTAAGCTGAGATATATATAGATATCTTGCTACATGATTAAGGTGAGATTATTGCCACCCATGGAGAGTATGTGCAGTAACTAGGGATGTCCCGATCACCTTTTTTTGCTCCCGATCCGATTCCGATCATTTGATTTTGACAATTTGCCGATACCGATTTTTCCCGATCCGATCTTTATGCAATGCATTAAGAGGAAAAAAAAGAAAAAAAGCATTCAAGTTTTCCCTTAAGGTTATTTTTTTATTTAAATTGGATATTCTATCCAACATGGATATAGCTTCTTTCTTTCACAGCAGCATTGGATCAGTTCAGTTGTGCAGCATTGGATCAAAACAAAATAAAGCTTATCAGTACTCGTTAGCTTACTGCTACTATTAGACACTGCGCCCACTCTGTTGCCAGATTTGAGAGAAATAAGCAGGTCTATGAAAACAAGCCCCAAAGAAGCAACACAAACATGATGTTCTGTAATTTGAAACCAAACTAAGGCCTCAGGATGACTTTAAGACTTGAACATGGTCATTTTTGTTTTGTAACATTGAATACAAAATAAAAAAAAAGTTATTTAACATTTTCTTTTTTTTTTTTTTTAATCCCGATCCAATTTTTTTTCTCCCGATTCCGATCTTTTGAAAATCACGTGATTGGATCGGGAC
>NW_011344853.1:0-10190 GCF_000735185.1 Notothenia coriiceps
TTTATATTTGATCCAATTGGTAGATAGGCTGTATTTACACCGGTGCAGAGCTGATAGAAAGGGACACCTTGTGGTTAAAGCACGTTATTGAATTTTATTACAGCCTTTGTTTCTGCTAAAAGAGGTGTCGACCAACTGGGGCAACTAGAAAATCGGCGTAATGGAGTGTGACTATTAAAAAATAAATCATTATTATATTAATATTGACAATAACAACAGACCGTCGGGGTAGCATTTACTTGGCATTTCCGGTTATTTCTCCACTGGTTAACATGTGTTAACAATACCGTGTAACTGTCACGTTTGAAGGGACGAAATCGTGACATCTTCACGTCTCCCAGCATGGTAAATCGTCACATGTTCACGTCTTGCCGTGATACCGGGTTGGCCAACACACGGCACCCAGACCCCACGCAGCATTCTCATCTGTTTATCCTTACTGGTGTCATTTTCTGGTTGCTAACGCCATTGTAACACATAATCACTGATGTTCCGCTGTAACGGTGGTAGACTCATCAGAACAGAGTGGGCGAGCTGACCAATCAGAGCACAGTGGGCTCACAGGGGGGGGGGGCAGCAGCTCCAACAAGCCGTTTAGGACAGAGAGTGAATACACATACTATACAGAGATGCTGTATGAGAAACCAATGTGAGTTTGGAAAATTGCACAATATAAGTCTATTCTAGTATACCTCAACAATGGAATTATGATCAGTAGAAATGGCCATGACATGGGACCTTTAAAACATCATCCAACAATAAATGATATCCCTATTGTATGTAACAGGGGTGTGTCATGGGTGATAGCAATAACCTTAACATTTCCCTGTGTTTGCTTTATGTTAAACCATAGCTTGGTGTCAATAGTGTTTCAGGTTTTTTTATTTCAGAAGTGGCTAAAATGTAGGATGTGTGTTTAGCTTTTTATTATTTTTTATTGGGAGGGTTTCCATTTAGTTAATATGCTGTTAATAAGCTCTTTACTGTATTGCCTGCCTGTGTTTCCCAACTAAGCTGTGTCTGGTGCCTCGCCCCTGCAACAGGTTAACTCATGATACTCGTATGACTGCACCCTGTTTCTGTAAGTTTCTGTTACCAAGCAGGTGATAGTGGTGGAAAGTTACCAAATTATGAGGTACTCTACTTGAGAGCCCAATCTGCTCTGATTGGTCAGCTGGGGATTTGGAGATTAGGAAACTTTGGGATTTCAACCTTTGCAGACCATTTACATGCATAACAACCTATATAACAGGAATATAATATATAATAGGAAATATAATATGAAAGGGTAAACCCCAAAAAGTCTAATAGGGCCACTTTAATACATCATTATTAATAATCCAAAAACATAAATAAATGTTTTTTTATTCATTTGATTCAAACCATACTACTCTAGGCCCAGATAACACTAGAAAGCAAATTTCAACAAAATCATGTTTAACTATGGTGCGGCTTGTCTGGTTTGCGCTCCTTTGGGACATTGGTATATGGAGGGTTATTATATGATATGGATTCACGCCACTCATCAAGTTGGACCTATAGCTCTTTTGTTAATCACATCAAATTATTTTGTCTAATTTATGTTGGTATAAATAAAAAGTCATTTCACTCTTGAACATTTTCAACCTCAGTAGCAGTATCGTGGCATCTGGCCTGGGTGTTGAACTAAAAAAGAATGTTATTCCCACAATACTTAATGATCGCCTTTGTCTGCTTAAAAAAAAGCCAGCCTAAACCCCAGCCAATGCAAATTCTGCACACAAACTGATCCTATGTACCCTGTTTTCCAATATTTTCTTGCAATACCTTTCAACCACAAAATACCTTTCAACTGTTAAATAAGAGCAGTTTTATTTCTTGCAAGTTATAGAAATCCATATTTTGCATATGTATTCAAGTGTGACGCTGAGAGTACAAAGAGAAATATTTTAATAAATGTTTTTTTTCTCCAGGCAATGATAACATTTTAAAATGTAAATGTTTTCATCACTTCCAATACCAAAGTAGAACAGTGTACAGTAAGTGTACTCTGACTCTAACGCACAATGGTGTAGTAGTTGGAGAATAGTTCCTCCCCTGCTGTGATGTCTCTGAGGGACACAAGGACAACACAGCGTAGAGGCCTCTGTGAGTCTGTGCTGTAGTTGACATTAGGCAGATACTGGCGGAGCTTGATGGGAAATTTGTCTGGCACGTCAAACTCCTGGTAGCAAACGTTAGCAGGATACTCGTTGGAGCAGTTGTTCACATACTGTCCAACAGCAAGTGGGTTTTGTGGACTGGAGGTCAGCCAGCTGGTGTCACTCATCAAGAAGGGTCCCATTCTGTCCCGGCCACTGCAGGACTTGAACACCACTTTGGAGATGCCTTTGCCATTGCCATCAATCAGGACCCCATCAATGCACCTGAATACAAATGGGTTTCTGATGGACTGGAGGAGAATTGGCTCATAGGCTTGATAGACTGTGCCAGGGTACATGGCCACTGTAGCTCCTTTTGATACACATCCTTTGGTGACAAACACGCCAGTTCCTGCAAAGGGTAAAGTGCTGGGTTTCCGTGCAATGCAGAATCCTAGTGATCGTAACATTGCCTCCTCTTCACACTGGTGTTGTTTAGTGGTTTCCTTTCTGAGAAGATGAGATTGAGCCCCTCGAAGCTCCCCATGGTCAGCCCTATGACTCCTGAGCAGGACACTGAAGAGCTGCAGCAGGCTCTCTGAAACTTCCTGATCTGGGACCAGCTTGTCTTTAGAGCGGTCCGTCACCTGCCGCAGAGTTTTCTCATTTTTAGACAGGTTCAGAACAACCCAAGGTACGAACCGATGTCTGTACGATTTCCAGTTGTCCTGAACTCTGTTTAAAGCACGCCTTAACATTAAGATAGACGTCTGATAATCCGCACACATGGGTAAAAGGAAGGAGCTTAATTTCACGATTTCTAGAGCCACTTCCGACAAGTTGCTTCAAAATAAAATGCGCACCTGTTGTATATCAAATTTCGTCTGAGAACTCAACACTCAACACATAATGTGTTTAATATATAAGGTACATAAGTGAAACAAATACAATTTATAACTTTAGGATATGGCATAAACAAGAAGAAACCGTTTATTTTTAATTAATGATGGTTCAACCGGAAGAGCTTTTTATGCGACTTGTAAAAACTTTACACGCGTTAGCCAGCTGGATGGGCGGAAAGGGAGTCGGGCAAAGACAAACATGGTAAGAGATGAGTGTTTTTATTCTGTTGCCGTGATGAAAATATATACAGTGTTTGCAAACATACACTTTTACTCTCTGGTGATTTATACAGTCAATAGCATGCGGGAATGACCTCACACTGCCTTTACATAATGAAAACAAACCTAGCTCTCGACGTTAGCATTAGCTAACTAGCTCCGGGTGAGACTAGCCAGCTCCCCTAGTTAGCTCGCTAAGCTTTGCTTAAGCACACTGACAAACACAATTAGCTAAGGTTCCACACACTGCAGCACCGTAAGCTATCTATTGTTGTTGACAGCATTTTATTACTAGATTGCTTGTTTAATGTTGTCAAAAATAAAAAAAGACACTAGCCAATCAGTCAACACATTGCAAGTCGTCTGCTGTCATGTTAGCATGTTATTTCTAGTTCTCTTAACGCTGTTATTTCGTATGTGTTAAACCATGTTGAAGTGTTTTTGAAGCTAGCAACTATCATACTTTTATTAGGTAATTTGAGATTGTAAGAGTTCTGCAGTTACAAAAGAGAAATAATGTTTTTGCTATTCATCAAATGTGTATTGGTGTGTTGATGCAACAACACATGTTGTGTATGTCTTTGTCCAGAACAAGCTGAAGTCCTCACAGAAGGATAAAGTTCGCCAGTTTATGATTTTCACACAATCCAATGAGAAGACTGCACTGACCTGCCTGTCACAGAATGACTGGAAACTAGATGTTGCCACTGACAAGTTTTTCCAAAGTCCAGAGCTCTATGTATCAAATCTCAAGGGGGCCTTAGACAAGAAGAAGCTCGATCAGCTGTACAACAGATATAGAGGTATGTCCTTTTCAATGTATAAGGATAATGCACCACATGAATTGTCCATGTGATATCCAGCCTGTTACAGATTGTTAACAATAGACAGTATATAAATAGATCACACAGTGAAACACAGAAAAGTGACATTTGGCTGTGATGTAATTAATCAATCAATGCTCTCCTTTTTTCATAATAAGATCCCCATGATGACAATAAGATCGGCATTGATGGGATCCAGCAGTTCTGTGACGACCTGGCTCTGGACCCAGCCAGCATCAGTGTCCTCCTCATAGCCTGGAAGTTCAGGGCAGCAACACAGTGCGAGTTTTCAAAACAGGAATTCATGGAGGGCATGGCTGAACAGGGGTGAGATTATATTATCAGATGGTTCAAATAATCCTGAAACTCCTCCTCTGTTATCTGTAGGTGTCTGTAAATGGACTTTATCATCAAACTCAAAGAGCTACTTAACTACATATGAGAACTTCCCCCACTTTGGAGGCTTGACATGAACATAGGCCTTTACAAACACTGCCAAGTATATATGGCAAAAATGTAATGATGCAAATGTTCCAGCAAACTTTCAATACGACAATTAATATTTATAAATCATAATTTAATTTGAGATGAGGGAGTGAAAGTGACACAGACAGCTGGACGCAGTTAATAAGTAAAGTTAAAATGGTTAAAGTCAATTATGAACGATATGGATACAAATGTGTGGTTGTGTTTCAGCCTAAAATACAATTATTCTCAATATTCCGAATCTATACTTCACAAAAGGTAACTGGAAGTTATATAAAAACCGAACTAGGTGGTTATTTCTTAGCATCTGAAACAGTCGCCGTCAATGCAGCTTCTGCAGTGTGGGAAACTAACTGTCTAGTTAATGTAACATATAATAAGTTATTTTTTAATTTATTTAAGTTGTTTTTAATTTATGAACAAATCATTTATTGTTTTAAGAATTTGTATTTATATCCCATTTATATCCCAAGCTGCAGCCCACCACAGCCCTCATGCACTTTGGGAAACGCTGCTATAAATAATATTCTATATGGATAGAGCATTCAGAACAAGTTATTGTCCCTATAGTGAGGCTCTAGACATTGCTTTGGAAGGTGATGAATATTACATTACATTGCATTTAGCTGACGCTTTTATCCAAAGCGACTTACAATAAGTACATTCGACCGGGAAGATACAACCTTGAAGAAAACAGAATCATATAAGTACATCAGGTTTCATAGAGCCAAACATTTCAAGTGCTACTCAACTGGCTTTAGATAAGCCAGCCCTTTATTAGTATATAAGTGCTTTGTTAGTAATTCTATCGCTCTAAGTGCGATATAATATAAGCCAAATACTTTATTTTCTGTTACAAAGTTGTCATTATACATACAGTACGCATGCATCTTAAGAATTGCTTTGTGTAACAACAAACAAGTTGGAAAGAAACTCAAATGGAAAAAACACATTTGTCTTTGTCGACCCAAACATGACATTCTGCTCTCTGTTTGTTCCCAGGTGTGACACCATAGAGAAGCTAAAAGCTCAGCTGCCAAAGATGGATCAAGAGTTGAAGGACCAAGGGAAATTTAAGGACTTTTACCAGTTTACATTTAATTTTGCAAAGAATCCTGGCCAGAAAGGATTAGGTAAGAATTCTGTTAATGCACATCGTCATCATGGTTTGTTTGTTGCATGGACCAGGGCTGTCCTCCACTAAATAATTTCTTAATCTACTAACACTTAGACGATCATTTATGGAATAGTGGATTCAATAAAAGGATCTTAAAATTGAGGTTCGACTACATTAAATATGGTGTTTACCAGAGATGTGCATATACATTTTCTTGGGAATAAATGTCATTCAGCACCAAAAAAGCATTAAAAAACACTAATGTCAAATATGTACATTAACATATTCTGGTTCTCGTACAGATTTAGAAATGGCAATTGCATATTGGAATTTAGTACTGGCTGGAAGATTCAAGTTCCTGGACTTGTGGAACAGATTTTTAGTTGTAAGTTAAAAAAATGAACACACACGCAAGATTACTCTAAAAAATGCAAATGTTATTCCTTCTCATTGACTCGTTCCACTTTTGCAGGAGCACCACAAACGATCAATTCCTAAGGACACTTGGAACCTCTTACTAGACTTCAGCACAATGATCACAGATGACATGTCGAATTATGACGAGGAAGGTTTGTACACATGCTCGGCTGAAATAGAGCCCATTCATCACTGTGCATGCGCTCGGCCATGACCTGTGATGGTTCCTTCGCACTCTTTTAGATTATGTGCCTCTGCCCTGCTTCACACAGGCCTAGTATGGTTCTACAGTATTAATATCTCAGCACAGTCTATAATCGTGTGTTCATCCAAAGAGGAGTCATTCATTTAATTGTGTGTTCGTTCTGTAGGCGCTTGGCCCGTCCTTATTGACGACTTTGTGGAGTTTGCACGACCACACATCGGGACCAAAAGCACGGCAGTTTAAGGACCGCTCTCACTAAAAGGATGTGAAGTTTCTAACAAATCAAACCCGCAGCTAACGGAGGACAAGGGGACCGCACTGAGCTGAGAACTATGTTGCCTTTTCAACCCTCAGGACTGAAATATTTTACACAGCAGAGACTTTATACATGTGTGTGTGTATTTACATATATAAAAAAGGCATATCTCTTTGTTGGTCAACTTGTGGTGGTTTGAAACTTTTATCTAAAGTATTCGGCTTTTTGTGTGCGCTCAAGCCAACTAGAGAGGAGTCCCCATATTGGCCTCCCCCCTTGTCCATGGATGTTTGGGGGTCCGCTCTACAGCAGGTAGAAAGATCCACTTTTGAACTGTAATCTAAAACACGAGGGTTCTCGAGGGGATGTCGTTCTTTAAATATTGAATTTTAATACTCTTGTGTGCATTCCTGATTTTGTTTTATGGATACATTTGTTGCGACAAGTCAGTATAAAACATTGATTGTAATTTTTTTAAGCATAATGCTGTTTTGTTTAAACACAAATGTATAAAGATAAAATAAATGTTTCAATTTGGTATCTTTAAAGCGGCCAGGCCTCTGTTTGTTTGTGTATAAAAACAATGAGTAAAAGTCCTCCCCAGTAACCTAGATAGTGCATTATGTAGGTTATGATTTAGTGCGTTCAGGAATCTTTAATAAACCAGAAGAATGTTCTTATTTGGATTTGTTTAAATGGTCCTCTAACGTAAAAAGTATGTTTTGGTAATGATTTAGTACAAGTCATTGTTATGATTGCCATGTAATTTGCCCTAACTAATACAACTTATACTTTAACATAGAGAGTAAAGAACTTCATTTTAACTTTGACTTTAGATTCAGGTTTTTGTATAAGAAACCAACGGAATATTAACACACAAACTTTACATCCATTGAAAGATACAAGAGTGTCTTTGTTATATTGCTATGATTATTAAGCAATGTCATTGGACATATTCCCTATGTTTTTGTTTCGTTTATACCAAAGTAACTCATAAATTAGACTTCCCTCAAGAAAATGTCAACAGATGTGATTTTAGGGAGATACCATATGCATGAATTGACATGGGGTAGTGACTTTTCTCCTCTTTTTAACGTCTTTGTAATATCTGTTTTGTGTCATCTCTTGAGATGTCATGTTCTATGTGTCAATAACTTCCATGTTAAAAAGTATTGACAATTAGTCATTCAATTGAGATTTAAAAGCACACTTCACGTCATACTTCTGCATCTCAATGGACTGGACCATGTGAGGTGACGTGCTCGCGCTGCCCCCTTGTGGTGATAACGCTTGAGTCATGTGCGGTTGCTAAGGGCGACTGACAACAGACAGCGGTTGTAACAGTTAGAAAACTAGCGAGCGAGAAACCCTCATAGCAGCAGTTAATTGTGAATGCAGCGGAAGACAGTATCACCTTCACCTATTATTTTGTTACTTCAGAGAGGCTGAGTTAAACAGTGCAGAAAAATGTCGAGTTTTATTATGAATACCGTTTTATCTGACATGGGCTGGGATGAGCGCTTTGCTATCCCTGAACTCAATGCTGAAAACAAGGCTTTGTTGGAACAGGTGAGTCGGAGCAGAGTTATATTTATTTATGAAAACACGAATAAAATCAGTTAATTTTGAGTTAGCTTAACGTAATAACTGATATATATTTAGTCTGTTTAATTAACAAACAATTATGTTTGACATTTAAAAGTTATAACTTATATTTTGTTAGGGACCGTCAAACAATTCTCCAACCAAGGAAAAAAGGGTTGTTGTAGTTGGCGTTCAAATGAGTATCTTGTGTCTGCTGGTTTATCCAATAAGGACACAAAAATGGGTTTTATTTAACAACACCTATTTCATAAAAAAAATACATTCATAAAAAAAAAGCCATAAATGAAATTGTTGTGACTCTAAGGGCTCATTATAAATTGGACTAAGTTGTATTGCTACTTTTTGAGGGGAAATGTTACCAAGCAAACATGTTTTCTGTCTTCTTAATTAAACAAATAAACTTATGTATGTCATGCATAGGAAATGAGAATTGACCCTAAAATGTACAGGTATAAGCTCTTAAAATGTGTAAAAAAAGGCACTGTAATAACATTTACAAAATGTTTAAATGTCTGCATAATTGCGTATAGCTACATGTTTGCTCTGTTACAATTTTTATTTATTTGTGGCAGTCATCTTTCAGGTTATACTAAACAGACAAGCCGGGCACAGCATCAGGGGCCTAATGGGTCAGGTGGCTTAACTAAACAAAAAACACAATGAGCCGCAGAATGACCAAAAACAACCCGATATGAAACAGAGACACTTAAAATCACCACAGAGGCCACGTCAAAATTGCCACAAAGAGATGCTAAAGGATGGAAAATAGTCACAAACCAACAAGAAATATACACTACAGCTACTCCAAATAACAAAAAAAAAAGACGCAAAATAAGAATGTATAGATGACAAATTAATACAATGAGGGGCAACATGACTAAAGCGGACTATTTCATACACATTAAGTTAACTCAATTACTATTATACCATGCTCTACACTGCAACCACATTTTAATAATGACATTGTAAGCATTTGAACAATATGGCTCTAATATGTGCATTCACAAGAACAAAACACTTATTAAGAAATGTTGTGTTTTTAATGTGTGACTTTCTCAACAACAGATTCATAAAAAAGAGGCAGAGGCGCTGCAACTGGAAAACAAACTTGAGAGAAACAAGGCTCAGAAGCAGTTAATGAGCGAATTCCTCAAAAGGGCTCAACAAGAGCTGGAAAATACTGAGGTAGGTAAATCAAAATACGTTGTTATTTATTTTGTATTCGTCACCACAGTATTTCAAACCGGAGAGACGTGATGTATGGAATACATATTTATTGTTACACGTCATATGAATGGAATGATTGCCATGATAATACAACAGGAGAATGGAATGGTGTTTGGCGATTAGGCCCCGGTTTGCAGGGTAATCATTCAGGAGGGAAAGAACCGCTCCGATGAAATCCCCGGGGTCTAGACACTGGTGGTGGTGATAAGTAGGTGGGACCGGTCTGAAGGAGGAAGGTTTAGCTTTGTCCTGGAGGAGACGGGAGGCGAGAGGGGTGGAGGAGGGTTGCGTGTGGTCACCTGAAATGACAACTGACAGGAAGGAAGAGCAGGCATTTAAGGAATTTAACGTGTGCAGCAATTGGCTGCTGAGGGGTGACGCCCACACATTTAATGAGGGGGGAGAGAGAGATAGAGTGACAGGTAAGTGACTCATTGTTAGGTCTTCCTTTTTGAACTTGCGCTAAAGCTTTCATTTCAAACCGGAGAGACGTGATGTATGGAATACATATTTATTGTTACACGTCATATAAATGAAATGATTGCCATGATAATACAACAGGAGAATGGAATGGTGTTTGGCGATTAGGCCCCGGTTTGCAGGGTAATCATTCAGGAGGGAAAGAACCGCTCCGATGAAATCCCCAAAACCAGTGAAGTATAGAATACTGAGATGTAATGAGTTTCTTACCTTGTGGGCTGACTGCAGTGATCTATGGATGAAATGAGAGAATTATACGGGGACAGAGAAGAAAGTTATTGACTAGCGTAGGACTAGAGTGGGATAAGCATGGATGGACGCGTCCTGGCTCA
>NW_011344854.1:0-2258 GCF_000735185.1 Notothenia coriiceps
TCCGACAGAGGGTGAAAAGAGGTGCTGCAGCACAGACAGTATGAGAAAAATAAAGAGCTTTCTGAACATTGAAGCATGGAGACATGAAACAGTAGAGACGCAAAATACTAATATGAACCAGAACAATTGCGTAATAAGGCCCCTGTAAGTAACAAAATAAAATGCAGCTCATTCAGAACAACAGATCATTTCAGAATTATATTTGTTATAATATTAAATCAAAGCTAAATGCATTACCGTGTGTTCATTGAATAAATGTTGCAGCTGGTAAAGAAGAGGCTTATTTGTTACTATAGATACTTTTGAGACCCACTGAGTTTCTCCAATAAAGTGTTATCCTAACCTATAATAACAGATGACATTTCATTTTGAAATATTCATTAATTATTTGTTTTGAATATAACAAAAGTGGGTGAGGGGTTCATCTATATATTGTTAATGACATTAGAATCAGTGTTTTAGCTTTTTTTTAATAAACTGTTCTATCCCACGGTTCACTCTGTGATTCAGTTATTAAAGAACTTATCAGAATCAGAATATAGAGCCCTACCCAAATAAGGCTATCAGTCTGCCGGACCCCCGAATAGATACTTTGCCGGCAGGCCTTAAAAATGTTCTCAGGGAAACCTAGAAGAGACAACCAGTGTTGAGAAAAATACAGCGTACATACCAGAGGTGCAGCAGTGAACGTTGTTAAAGGTGGGGTATGTAAGTTTGAGAAACCGGTTCGAGATCGCTAGAATTTGAAAATACACGACCGGAGAAAATCTGCCACTTCCTTACAGAGCCCCTCCTCCAACACACACGAACGCGCACATGACCAATGAGGGCACGAGATAAGTTTGTGCACAGGTGGAAGGCTGACAGGCAGGTAGGCTATCCAGTTATTTTAGCCGGGCCGGCTCAGATGATTGGTCGTGCTTTTTACAGTACCACGGCTTCCACAGATGACATTTTTTAATGGATTTTTTGTCAAAGCACTTCAGATATTCATTGCTATCGGGATGTTAAGAGCATTCCATGGAATATAACAAAAAGTGTATCTTGAGTGGGTTTTTCAAACTTACATACCCCACCTTTAAAGCTGAGCTCCAGTGTCAGAATCCTACTATTGGCCTGAAAGAAGAAGGCCACCCACACATTATCGATTTGATGTGAATTCATGCTGTCTGCAATATAAAGAAACCAATGTTAATACGATTCTTTAAACCAAAAGCACCCAAAGATATTGAAAGAAGACTCTCCAACCACAGCAAACATAGTAGTATTTATGTAGCACTTTTCCAAAGGTAAAAAGTTGAATAGCAACAAAATAGCACATTCAGGTCACTGATATATACAAGAGCAAATTGAAATAGACACACAGCTATTTGAGAGATTTTACTACCCTACATGCTCAGTGCCTCGCAAGACCTGGAGGCACATTGTTTCAAAGATTAGGAACAAATGTTCCAACCTCATTTAACCTTTCTGAGATCGCAGTGCGTATTACAATCCTCCAGATTTAAGGATTTCTCTGTGGTTAAGGAGGTTTGGTAGCTCATGGGCAAAGTTAGAAAAAGCTATACGATTGTTAAACATTGCTTTGCAGAATTTGTCAGGCACATTTTACTCAATATGTATGTGTATGATTTCCATTTGTGATCCACGTGCATGCGGTGGATTTTATGTCCGTCTTTGTCTGGGTGGGTGGCTGATGAGCATGCTTTTTAATTTAAAGCACATTGAGTTCACATGAGGACTGCAGATTGAAATGAGCTATTCATATATATATTTTTTTCTAATTCATATTTTCTATGTATTTGTATGCATGGTCCTTGTTGAAATAAATACATATACAAAAATGTAGTGAAAAGTACTATAAAAATAAAGCCTCTAAACACTGTTGCATCTTTAGAATAATTAATCGATGATGAAGGTAAGGGTGTAATAAAGTCTTCGATAAAAATGTGCAATTAAACAAATAGTGTCACAAACAGCAGAAGATGATGTGATATTAAAGATCAGTTTGTAATGTAAAACAAACTAACACAAACATGGCAGCTCTCCTAAAACAATCATGCATGTTAAAAATAAATCAGCAGACCCTTTTCCTTTTATTTAACTGCTGCAGGAATAATCGTTCCATGGAAATCTGTTTCAGTAAACTTTGTTTTTCTGGTATAAAGTAACTTCACTTTGTTAATTAACTTTCTATTACATTACATTGCATTTAGCTCACGCTTTTATCCAAAGCAACTTACAATAAGTACATTCGA
>NW_011344855.1:0-11184 GCF_000735185.1 Notothenia coriiceps
TTTCTTAGTGTTAGTGAGGAACCAGTGTGAAGACTTCAGAACTGGACTGATCCACTTTCTTAGTGTTAGTGAGGAACCAGTGTAAAGACTTCAGAACTGGACTGATCCAGAGGAAGCCAGTGTAAAGACTTCAGAACTGGACTGATCCACTTTCTTAGTGTTAGTGAGGAACCAGTGTAAAGACTTCAGAACTGGACTGATCCACTTTCTTAGTGTTAGTGAGGAAGCCAGTGTAAAGACTTCAGAACTGGACTGATCCACTTTCTTAGTGTTAGTGAGGAACCAGTGTAAAGACTTCAGAACTGGACTGATCCACTTTCTTAGTGTCAGTGAGGAACCAGTGTAAAGACTTCAGAACTGGACTGATCCACTTTCTTAGTGTTAGTGAGGAACCAGTGTAAAGACTTCAGAACTGGACTGATCCACTTTCTTAGTGTTAGTGAGGAACCAGTGTAAAGACTTCAGAACTGGACTGATCCACTTTCTTAGTGTTAGAGGAACCAGTGTAAAGACTTCAGAACTGGACTGATCCACGTTCTTAGTGTTAGTGAGGAACCAGTCGTAAGACTTCAGAACAGGACTGATCCACTTTCTTAGTGTTAGAGGAACCAGTGTAAAGACTTCAGAACTGGACTGATCCACGTTCTTAGTGTTAGTGAGGAGGAGCCAATCTGCCTTGGCTTCAAAAATCATTACCAGACAATTGAAGAAAATATGAAGAAGAGTAAAGAAGAGGTGGAGACAAAGAGCAGAAAAGGAAGGAAGAGGGGTGAAGAAGACAAAAACATACTTTATTAATCTCCAACAGGGAAATTACTTTTTTTAAATTTTGGTGTTTACACACATGTAGGATAGGGGAGGTGTCAGAGTGAAAGGGCAGCCAGCTCGCCGGAGCAGGTGGGGGGCCTTGCTCAAGGGCACCTTGGCAGGGCCCAGGAGGTGAACTGGAACCTCTCCAGCTACCAGTCCACACTCCGTAGAGGAGAAGTTAAGGATAGGAGTGAAGGGGTGGAGTGAATGAAGGAGGGGAGAAGTAAAGGAGGAGTGAAGGGTGGGGGGGAGTGAAGGAGAGGAGAAGACAAAAAGAAGAAGAGTGAAGGAGAAAAGGAGAGGAGTGGAACAAATTGTATTACTTTTTATGTACAATAACTCATTAGAATTTAAAATGTTTAATCTGCACCTGCTGCCATAGCGATAGATGCCCTCAGGCATCTTGAGAATGTAGGCGGGGCTCTGTGTCACATCTATCTCTGATAGGCTGCTGTGGTTTTCCCAGTGATGTACGTCCACGAAAACAAACTCGATCCTTCCAGTAAACTTCACGGACAGCGCAGAGAAGAAGGCGGGGGGCTGGGGCAGGCAGGCGAACAGGAACATCTTCACCGGGTGGGCGGGGTCAGAGCGCCACTCCTCCACCAGCTGCTCAGACTGATGCAGTGTTTTGATTCGATGAGCCACATGTGAGGTCATCCAGCGGAAGATGTGTTCAGGTTCAATGCGACGGCCATTGTATTCTTTAAGCATGACTTTGCCCTTTGATGCTGAAGTCTGAGGAACGGACATGATGAGAGTGGAGCGCTGCCAGCCACGCTTGATACAGGACCTGGTGACAGAGCAGAGAGGCACCATGTCAGTATACAATCACACACCTACTCTCCTACAGACAGGAAGACATAATGTGTGGAAGCTGACAACTGCTGGATGGTTCCCCCCCCCCGCCCCACACTGACAGCCCCACATCAATGGTCCTGTTCATCACTTGGTTTACAACATGGCAGGTTGCCGACAAAAACAAAAGAAGAAATATCGGGCTTTTTCATATATTATTTCTGTTGCCCAGTGGATGGTCTTTCTAATGCAACAACTCTTACAGTATGAGGTGATACTGTGATACTGAAATAGATATACGGGAGATTGCTGTATGTGAATGAGGAGAAGACAGAGTGTGTGAATGAAGGCAAACTGAAATGGTTTGAAGTCTTCATTCATTACAAACTGGCCTATTTTTGGTCAGCTACTTTTTATATTACACATATGGGGAGGAATCAATCAGCAATCAGTAAATAAATACAATATTTACGTTCCAATTAAAAAAAAAATGTAAGTTAGGTAGATTTCTCAAAATTCTAGTTAAGCAGCCATCCGCAGCGCCATCTTAGTTGTTCGCATCAGCAGATACCAAAGCAAATTCCTTGCATGTGTTAACGTACCTGGCAATAAACTTGGTTCTGATTCTGAGCCCTTAAATATTTGATTAGCTGTCCACGACGAATTCATGATGATGCCGTAGCATCCCCTATAGCTTTCCTAAGTTTGGCAGACCTATAGTCAATACAAAATCAAATGGTATCAACCGACAATGGAATTACATACAGGATTTATGGTCGGACTAAAATGTGCCTTATTTTTTCAGTAATGGCGATAGCATCTTCTACTTAATACCGAACTTGTGGCATTTGAATTTTGTCTATAGCTCAAATATCTCATTAGCTAGTTTTACTACAAAAAGAAAACCTTCAGAGGTAGAGAAAGATGAACATTAGAACATCTCAAACAAATAAGAAGAAATGTAATTGTCTTACTAACACAATTGCTCCACATGCTTCTGCCAGATGAGCATTATGTGTCATTATGTGAATTTGAAGTAGGCCCTGCATCCCACCTGTAGTCATTAGAGCAGTTGAAGGTTCCAGTTCTGATCCCAAACTGAGACACTTTCTGCACCATCTTCCCCCAGTTAGACTGACTGAGCAGGGCCTCCCGGTCCTTGGCAATGACCTGCAGGTTCACGGGACAGGACAGGGTCACACAGCTAATACCAAACAATGTTCTACTTCCTACAACCATGAATGACAGAAGTGGTTTAACACCATGAGGTGTGAACCTGATTGCAGAAAATAGACTGTAGACACATGTAGCAGTTAAATGTTCTGCCCCACTCATGAATGGATCTGAAGTTCGTCATACATTCTTTGCCACGGAATGAAATGATTACATTACTGCCTTAACTGTTGTCTGATAGAGTATGCAACAGTTAGTGAAATGCCTAAAATATGAAATAAAGTACCACTAATCAAGGGTGTTCACTTTCTTGGATATGAGCTCCTGATACTACCATGTAATTCACATCAGCATACATCGTCTGGGAGAGAGACAGATATGACTTTAATGCTGATCATATCACTGCAATAAACAGAGTAAAAGAGACGTTTAGGATGCTCTGTGACCGCATTAAGCTACTTGCACTGTAGGAGTAACAACACAGAGCGCATTCTCTCTGTGGGGGGGGGCGCCACAAGCTGCTGGGATGTCCCGGAGGAAGGTGGCTAGTGGCTCTAGAGCTTTGCAGCACTTTGTCCTCTCTCCCCGCTCCTTGGGGCCACTGTGCACAATGTAAATTGTCCACAGTGCATCAAGGCTCTGTGGAGATATTGCAACCACCCGACCCATCTTCATACCAGGGATGGCAATTTAAAGCAAAAATGCTATTTCATAATCATTATTGAAGACTATTTCATCTCCACTCATCTAGTAATATAATATGTGTACCTAGATGCGTACAATACATTCATATCTCCTACTAGTGAGTGTTATTACCTGCACCAGCCATATCCCATCTTTAGTGTCCTCCACTAACTCATAGAAGTGCATCTCTCCACTGAAGATGGTGCTGCCGTCTCCTGCCTCCGTCTGCTCCTTCTCCTTCTTCATGGCTGAGTACAGCTCTCCATGTGTCAGCTCTCCTGTGGGACCAGAGTTACAAAGAGTTAGACTTATACACCCAGATCCTAAAGTGAAACATGTTTCTGAATGTTTTAGTCTCATATGTGTAAAGTCAGTATAGAAGAATGGTTTGTTTTTGTTAAGAAGTGCTGCATTTAGAGGTTATTTTTACAGTAAAATCATTTATTAAAGCATTTTCCAAAATGTCTCAACATAAAGTATTTTGTGTGTAGGTTGGGCCAGTATAAACTGTAGGATCATTGTAACTGTATGATTACCTGATTTCTCTACCAGCTCGCTGACATCCTTCTTCTCGGCCAGGCCGGAGTAAGGCAGTCCCCTGCTCTCCAGGATGGTCTTCAGCTTCTTGTAGCTGAGGCTCACGGGGTCCACCAGGTGGGTGGAGAACATCCCAGTCTCATACCAGACCACTGCCTCAAAGAGCCTCGCTAGCATAAACAACACCATAAAATACAAGAGCAAGAAGAACAGCTTTATCCACATCTTGTAGCTGTCCGGGATCGCTGCTGAAAGTCACAGTCATAGGCTTCCGACAACCAGAACAGACATTAGCTCAACATGGAGGAGTGTAGGCCGGTCGCACTGTCCTCACCGTCCGGCTTAGAGGGGCTAACCCTGACCGTCCACTGCCTTCACCACTTGTTTACATGAATGGTGACAGCTAGCTGGTTAGCTTAGCATCGTAAGTAGGCCTCGACACTGAGCAGTCTGTCAAACAAAACAAACAGTGTCCGCTGCACGCGCGGCATTTCCCGCGGCCTGTCAGTAGCGCGTGACCCGTTGCTGCTGTGCTTGCGGATTTTCATCAAAAAGTGACAGTAATGACCGAACTGTTTACTGCTGCGATCAGCTGGTGCATATAGCAGCCACGTCACATCCGGTTCCACAGCTATACAGCTATAAACAAGCAACAACATCGAAACTAATTAAATGTCAACAATGAGGTTCTAAATCTGGGTTCCACTTCAAAGTCACCACACACGTGTTCAGTCAAATGTGATAACAGCGTTAACCTCAGCACGTGCTCTAAATGTTCAACTCCAGTTGAGCAATACTGCTCAGATATTTCACTGAGAATGATATAGCCTGCCCTATTATTCCCCGGACTACATATATTGGTGCATTAATGTGTTCAGCATCTAACGTCGCTGCTGGAATGGGGGAGCCCATTTTAAATACTTGAAATACAGCTGTAGCTTAACTTATTAATGCAGTGGGTTGCAATGATTCTTAAACATGTAGGCCTATGAAGGAAGTAGTAACTAAAGCTGGTAATTAAATGTAGTGGTGGACAAAGTACAATATCTGGCACATAGACGGAGGGGGAACAGAGAGAGCTGAGTAACAAGAATTAAATATTATTAATAGCTGATTAAAAATAATGAGCTGCCTATCTTCCATTTCAGCTCTTCATATTAGGCTACAACCCTATCACAGCTGTCCTGTGATCAGTCAGATGACCTAATAATAACTACCTTACGTCAGGGGGGTCCAAACTAAGGCTGCGGGGCCAACTGTGGCCCGTGGACCCTTTTGAATTGGCTAATTGAAAAAGTATAGGCGAATGGAATATGGCCCACACATGAAACTCAGAATGAATGTGTCAATAGGCCCAATTTGTCAAATAAATTCAGTGCAGATACCACTGTCAAGTGTCTTTGAGCACCTGAAAAAGCGTTCAAAATCAAATGTATTATCATGACTAAATCTAATCGATTAAAGTTGAAAACATTTTTCTAACAAACCTTAGTTGATCAAAAAAGCCGAATAACTTATTTCCATAACTTGAAATAGACCCTCCATATTTCCCCTTTTTATAAGCAATCTGAGGCTTCTGTTGTAAGGAATGAGCTGCAACACTTTTAGTTACACAATAAAGTAAACCCTCTAGAGAGCTGTGAAGGAGGCTGTTTTCTTAAAGCATATTCTAGTATCAAGCATTATTTACCTACATTTGATTGATTTTGCTAACTTATAACTTAATTTATGAGGCAGTATACCTCACCTCTAGGGGCCCAGCCGTCAGTGTGTTTTTCTGTATATGGCCCTCATTGGAAACAGTATGGACACCCCTGCTTTACGTCATCGAGACACACTTTTAACTCATAGAATGTACGGGTTATGTGTACATACCCCACACAAAGTCATGTTACTTTTACAAAACACAAGCTAACCCTAAACACAGTTTTTCATCACTATCTGTATTTATTCATAGGAACAGCACCATCAAGAGGCTAAACAGGAAAATACAACAATACTGACTTAACCCAAAATGGCCAATCCTGCTGAAGACCTCCTTACTGCCCCGTCCTCTCTCCTCTCTCAGCGTGCTACAGTGGAGAGACCCTCCCTGAGGATGTGGACACACGGGCTGGCCTTGTAGCTGAGGATGAGTTATATACACAAATATTGAATTTTAGGGTAACTTCAAAAAAGTGTAATGCTTTTTGATTTCCACGTTGTCTTGTCTCTTGCTTGTTGTTGTTGTTGTTGTTGTTGGAAACCTTTGATGCATTATTATTAATTATTATTAAATTCATTTATAGTACATTTTTTAATTTTTGATTTTTCATCCCAATTATTTTTTTTAAATGTGCCAGTTGATAATATTGTTTTTAAAACCTTTTTCTTCGTGGTGGAATAGGTATTAATAAGATGAAATATACAGATTTATAGTCCACATGAATCTTTCTATGCCAATTTCATTTTTCACATGATGCTAAACCCTGGTTTTCATAATCTTCTAGAAAGCACAGCAATCGACTCAACTCGGACTGATTGCCCACCAGTACATTTTCTGTTACCTTGGTAATGGTATAAAAAACGAGTTGAATTTATGAAAATCGTATTGATTATAA
Source organism: Notothenia coriiceps (assembly GCF_000735185.1). NCBI lineage: Eukaryota > Metazoa > Chordata > Actinopteri > Perciformes > Nototheniidae > Notothenia > Notothenia coriiceps. The sequence goes on from NW_011344855.1 coordinate 6,603, forward strand.
ATATAACCAATAACATTTATATTTGCTTAACAATGACATCTGCTAAAAGTGTTCCTTAATCAATTCTCAGTTAGAAAAGTGTCTGTACAGTGAGCTGAATTTAACTTGATTGTTTTTTCCATTAGAATGTTACAGGATGTGTTTCCATCCAGAGTGTCACACTGTTAAAGGTGTTTCACCAGTCTGTTAACACCAGTTTAACAAATCAAGCTAGAGGCCTGAGTGTTGTTTGACAACTACAGACTGGCAGGACTGGAAAACAACACATTTGATACTCAACAGTTGTCATCTCTTACAAGAATTAGGTAATGTGATACATTAGACAGCTGGTCTATAGACAGGCATTCATTTTCCAGCCAGGGATCCTGATGCAGTTTCAGGGAGGACTGCCATGTCTAGTGCAGGTTGGGATACTTCAGGCAGAATCTGTCGAATGTATCGTATATGGCCTGTCTGAAAAACAAACAGATATGCAATCAATTCTATGAACAACAACACAAAATGTAGCACGGTACACAGTCTGGGTTTAAATTTGAATTCGTTTTTTACCGTTCAACAAAAATTGCACCCCAAGTTTGACAGCACCAGTGTTAATTTCGTCAACGAAAACTATGACGAAAAAATGTTCGTCAACGACCTTTTTTTACATGACTAAAGACGAGACGATGACGAGCTAAAAATAGATTCTTGATAATAAAAACTATGACGAAATGTATATTTTGTTTTTGTTGACGAGATCAGAGTGTAGGAATACTCTGTTACAGTAAAAGTCCTGCATTCAAAATGTTACTCAAGTAAAAGTAAAAAAGTATTAGCATCAAAATATAGTGAAAGTAGCGACAGTAAAAGTAGTCGTTGTGCAGATTGGTCCATTTCAGAATAATATATATGATATGTTTTATAATGCAGGGTTCATACACTTTTTCACCAATGATTTTCAATGACTTTTCCAGGACCATGACCTTTACCTAATTTTCCATGACCAAAAAAATTACTCTTTCTCAACGTACCACTGAAAATGGTTTATTTTAACATGGAACAGGAAAATAAGGTCTGCATATGAAACATGGTGTGCCTATCTAAAACAAATCAAATAGGCTTACTAGCTCCTACAGGCTAAAGAAACTAAAATCTCTCACCAGCAAAATACCTCTTCAGTTAAATGCCATTTTACGTTTCATTACGATACAGTATTTATTATCATTATAGTATTACTATTTCGGCAATTAGATAAAATATAAATTATATTTGATGCAACTTTAGTTACATTTCCATGACTTTTCCAAAACTTTGGGAAAAATATTGTTTTCCATAACTTTCCCAGGGCCTGGAATTAGCATTTTAAATTTCCATGACTTTTCCAGGTTTTTAATGACCATAAGAACCCTGATAATGATTGATCATGAAAGTGTTCTCAAAGCTGGTAAAGGTGCAGCTAGTTTGAATGAATTTGTATACTGCAGGGTAGCTTGTGAATTTACTCCAGGTGGAACTAAAGTCTGATTTAACACTTGATTGTATTTCACATCATTCATCCACATCTGTAAAGTAACTAAAGGTATTAAATACATGTAGTGGAGTAAAAGTACACCATTTACCTCTGAACCGTTGTGGAGGAGAAGTACTAAGTAGCAAAATACTTAAATACTCCAGTTAAGTACAAGGACCTCAACATTTTACTCAAGTAGGCTACAGTACAATATAATAACATAATTATATATATTTTATTTATAACTTATATAAATACGACTGAATTAGTTTAAAGAGAAAAAACATTTTGACTAAAAGTTGACTAAAATGTAAAGATTTTTCATCGACTAAAACTGGACTAAAACTATGAAGGATAAAAAGGACTAAAATGTGACTAAAACTAATAACCATTTCCGTCTAAAGACTAAATCAAAAATAGCTGCCAAAATGAACTCTGGACAGCACATGGTTAATGTGTGATTGAATAACAGCTGTAGCATCCTGTGTGCGCATGTTGTTTTTCACAAGCTCTACAACAGGAGGTCTTCAACTATTCAATTGATAAGGTTAGAATATTCATATGATCTCAAGAATAAATGGACTTGACGCGAGTACACTGTTTCTCTGTTAGAGACTCATGACTCTGTCCACTCATGATATACTGTGTTACTGGCTGGTGTGTGTACAGACATCATGTTGGCCTTTAACAAGATGTATTAGGTATCTTTGTAAATGATCGACAGGTAATAATTGTTCAAATTGCCCAACATATGCAAGTTAGCATCCGGCAGTTTCTATGCGCTGGGGACCCCTGTAATTCCATTTGTAATTCAACATGTATATTTTCTACTTTCTTGTTTATTTCTATTCTTTTCAATTGTATTGTACAATGCAATGTATTTTTATGCTGCTGCAACACAAACATTTACCAAATTGGTATCAATAAAGTACTTCTTATCTTATTATCTTCTTATACATTTCTCTCGTAAGACTCAACATTTCCGGGTTCAGTAAACTGGCAACTAAACTAAAAGGCTCTAATCCCAGCATGGCTTGTTCCCACTGGGCAGAGAAAGAAAAGAGACAAATGTGGCAGGTCTTCACCAATATCACTTATTACTGACCATTAACTCCAACAACATAACGTCAACACATCAGGTCATACTAGGAGGCTCAGAAAGGGGGGAGTGTCACAAGTCAAACTGTTTGTTTTCTGGTGAGCACGAGTTTACCTAGGTACAACCAAACACAGGAACACACCACGTGATATGAGACAACACATTTCCTGAGTAGGAGTTTACCTAAAGACACTCTGTTTAAACAGATATGCACTGATGTGTCCTCCATTCAGATATCTGACTTCACACCCGGGCCAGATCTCCTGCAGACTGAGCACTCCTGTTCGGGGGATGTAGGCGTCCTCTTTGGCCTGGACCACGATAATGAGACTGGGGTCTACAGGGACTGGGACAGTGGGAAGGACAGATCTAATTCAGATGCATGTTGACACTGACAAATATACAGGACATCAAGTTTTACAGATGACAGCTCGACTGTCTACATAAGTCAAACCTGCAGCAAAACCCTGGGTCTAATATTCAACAGAAACCTTTCTTTTGAAAACCAACTTATATGTGGTTCAATCACGTTTAATTAACTTAGGATCTTCTAAAAAGTATTCCCTCTATCGATCTAATCTTAAGAAGGTCATACATGCTTGTATATAATGAGGGTTATATTATTGTGATTCATTGCTTTCAGTATTAAAGGTCACCTATTATTCAAAATCCACTTTTTCAAGTATTTTATACATTAATATCTGTCTCCTATGTGTTAAGAGATTCAGAGAGTTTCAGGAATAATGACCGCCTCTCTTCTTGTCCTGATCCATTCATATAAAAACCTCTCTGAAAATCAGCTGATCAGATTTTGGCCACTTTGTGATGTCACAATGTTTTTATGGGTTGTGTAACCATTAGCCAATAACCACCCAAGGTAACCCCTCTGCACCTTAAAACTCACCAGAGAAGTTGGCCATGTGTGTGCATTCATCCATCACTCCCTTCATGAAGCTTATAGACTCTTGATGTAATGAGGGTCGAGAGCATTTTGTCGACTCCGTCTTTGTCCCCTGCAGTGGGTTGTTTGCACCTGGGCTTCTATACAAGATGAGAAGAAAATCAGCTTTAAAAAGAAAGGTTTAAGGTTAAAGGACACAAAACAGTGCAACTTCTGCGACTACGTGGATAGTTAAAGAGCCTGTGACACGAACCCAACAACTGTTGTGCAATGAAATAGTGGGCTACTAGTAATCTCGAACCGTCAGTTTAAAAAAGAAAAAGCGATACCGTTCCGATAAATATCAATAATTTCGAACATCGCGGGAAAATTCCTTCGACTCATTTTGAGGTTTTGGGGGAAGCCGGATGTGACGTCAATGCGGGAACGCTTCACTGTGCGGCGAGAGAGCCAAACACGGACAAAGTGTGTTGTCATGCGTAGAAATGGTGAATTACTGAGTTTAGACACGTTAATAACGTTTTAATGAAGTTGACTACAGTATATTCATATTTGTCAGTGCTTTCATGTCAATTCGGCGAACATAAACATAAATGATCGTGGTGAAGATGATGATTAAATTAGGATTAAAAATCGGTAGTGAGAGCTGCTGAATTTCCTCCCGTCGGATGTGGTATAAAAACAAATCGATTATTTTTGTAAACTCAAGTGGATGAAACTACATTTATTAGTGCTTTCATGTCAATTCGGCGAACATATGATACATTAAATGATCGTGAGGATGATGATTTAAAAATCTTTTGTTTGAGCCGGTCTGCATTTCCTGATGAGAAAACAAACCTTAGCTTTTTGTAGTTGCAGTCAGTGGAGTAGTGGGCGTTGGACGCGGGGGTACGCCGTACCCCCACTTATTTGAAGCATGATTTCTTTTTTTAATAGTCTAATACATCTAAAATCATTGCCAGTGTTATCAGTTGCAAGTGTGTGTTTGTTGTAATAATGACGAAAACATAATAGGCAGATTTCACAGTAATTATAATAAAAACGTAGCTCAAGCATTTATGCAACTTCATTTGAAGCGTGTGTGTGTGAG
>NW_011344856.1:0-1811 GCF_000735185.1 Notothenia coriiceps
TTTTGGAGAGCTTGTTTTGCCGCACACAGAGAAAAGTGTCATGTATTTTACGTCATGTGATCGGCTCTCCCAATCGGCATCTATGGAGAGCACCGATTGATCGACAGAGAGTGAATATCGGCCGATATCGATCGGCGGCCGATCAATCGGAGCATCCCTACCTAAAACCAAAGTTCAAGACTGGGTTTAAAGAGGTTCTAATAAGGATCTGGTTAATTTCACGGTACTGTTTGGATTCTAGGGACATTTTTTTTTTAAATTAAGAGACCACACAAGTATGTCCTTTTGTGAAGACATGTCTGTTTACACAGTGACATTGCGGGAATTCACAAACAATGTCCTTACAAGCAACAACACCGGTGTATGTTTGTGTTTGAAGAGGCTTTGCATCTTGTTTTTTCACAAATCCCAGCATGTCTGGCACCATCAGGGAAATCCAATGGAAGATGGTCTGTATGCAAATGCCATCTAAATATATGGCAGCACAGCTTTAAAAGAACCAAATAATAAAGGCCAGATTTGCTGTGTTATTCCTGCAAATCCATCCAGTAACATCCTTGGTAGATGCAAACGGATTTGTTTACACATATACAGTAGTTTCACTGTGACATTGTAAACTGTCTCGTTGGTCTCAATACAGGTCCAAAAGTTAACATGAACAGACTGTCATTAGGCAACACAACCAATGCAAAGACACACTGCACTTCTGCATTCAACAACCCAATGACCCACAGCTGTGCAGGAAAAGAGGAATACAACAAACTTGATCATCTTCACTGCAGCCTGTCCTCCTACAAAAAATGAAAAGGTCGATTTTTCAGCCGCTTATTACGACCCATAGTCACGTTTTAAAGTGTAGCACCTCTAGTGTTCGTGTAAGAAACAACATGCTCCCGTTGATTGCAAACGCTCCGGAGGGTCGTTTATTCACAAATAACCCTCTCTGGAAAATCCTAAATTGTGGAATATTTTGTTCATTAAAATGCTTTTTGATTAGATTTCTAGCGAGACGTGTATATCGTACTTTTAAAATCTACGTCCAGTGGATGTGTAGGATCTATAGTTTGATAGATATTACGATGATTATTTGAGGTCTCGCCAGGAGAACGTGTACACTAGGTCTTTCCGCAGCGTCCATGTAAAGTTGGCGTCAACCCTCACGGGGTGAAAACTGTTTTTCCGGTCTCGAAGTTTTCATAATAAAACCGGAAATATTCTCCTCACCGTCAAATGATTAGACAGTGATATCTGCATTACTCATCCACTAAAAAACATCAGTTTATCTTTGTTAATTACACAACATTGATTGGTTTAAATTGTGTACAATGCTTTTGTGTTTTTAACCTTCGATTCGGAGAAACAATTTTATTTTTCGGAGTTTAGGATCGCCGAAGACGCTACACTCCCCATAATCCTCAGCTATCGTTTGGGACTACAACATCTGCTTTGCTTGACAAACCCTGTGATTAGTCCTCAAGCTCTGTGATTAGATGTTGGAGTGGCAGTGCCCCAAGGTTAATCATATTTCTCGCATCAAATGACATCAAAATGCATTTTAATGGCCAAACTAACTTTAAAATAGGCATTTTCAAACAAGAATAAAACGAAGTTCGGCCATGTTTTTTTTTTCTGCAGGGAGAAATTTGAAGATCACGTGACATAGACGCCAGCCATTGGAATGAATGGTGAAAAAAAACGGGGTTTGTCAAACACAGCACATGGTGTAGTCCTAAACGATAGCTGGGGATTCTGGGTAGTGTAGTGTCTTCTGCCATCCTTTACTCCGAAAAAATATTTGTTTCTCCGAATCG
>NW_011344857.1:0-1872 GCF_000735185.1 Notothenia coriiceps
TGTTGATAAACAACTTTATGAATGTGTACCAACATGTGCATAATGCATGCTGACAGCTTCATGCATGGAAGTATTGCAGATCAGTTGCAGATCAGGAAAATAATATCAGGAATCATGATATCATTTTTTGTCAAGTAAAGCAATATTTTATGATGGTTTTAGGGATTGTACCAGTGCAATACTAAGTCAAAATCACCAATAAAGCTTCAGACCACACATGGGACCTTCCCAGCAGCCTGGGATTTCACCCAAAAATGTACCTTTCAGTTTATTTATTTATATTTTAAGTCAGTATTTTAATGTCTGTAACAAAATAAATATCGAGCTGGTTTCTCCTTTCTTACGTAACCTACCTTTAAGGAAGGTTATTAAATAATAGCAACGATCAATTATCTTTCCTTAATCGCCTTGACCCTAACGCTAATGTGTGGTACACTATGCCCCACTTATACATCCCCAATAACCAAAACAATGCTTCGACTAGTTAATAAAGGGGGTTATTAACTAATAACAATAACCACTTTCCTTTTTCCAACCCACTAACCCTAATTTAACCCTAAACTTACATTTGTGGTACTTTATGCCTTGTTTGCATCACTTATTAGTTCCCATTAAATCTAATAAATGCTGTTAAAAGTTAATATTGGAGGTAATTATCTAATGATAACAACCAATTTCCTTTTTCCAACCCCCTTGACACTAACCCTAAGTCTATATTTTCTGCCTTAATTGCCTCACTTGTATACCCCCAAAAAACATCTAATAAAAGCTGTTTTTCAAGCACATTGTTAAATAATAATAGCAGGAGTTATCCAGGGGAACATGTAGTAGTAGTAGTAGTAGTAGTAGTAGTAGTAGTAGTATTAATAATAGAGGGTAGTGCACTGTACTGTAACACGGCTTTTACCAGGACCGTGGGTTTGTTCCATTATAACCTGCTATTTATACACACAGTGAAACTCTAACACATGCTTTTGACCAAACACACACACGCACACACACACTCAACCATGGGAGGCTGTCTCCATGGATACAAGAGTGCTCCTTGGTTGAACTCCCACTGAAACAACTCTTATTATTATCTAACCATTGAAACGTAACCACCTGCAATCAGCAGAGTCTCTATCTGTGAGACTCAGAGTGAAGCAGGGCGACGGAGATAAGATGAACACATCGGAGAGGAAAGGTCAAACAAAGCATCTCGTTGACCTCCATGTGAAAGGGTGCAGGGATGTCGTATTTCTGTGTTGGACATTGAAGGCAGCATGTCCCTGGTCCAATGGGACATCTCTGTGTGATTTTTGATTATTGCGGAAAATAATCTCAAACGTTTATGGTATTTACACGTCTAGTTCAGCAGGATAATCTCCACATGTTAACACCACTTTATCATTTCTGAACTAAAAAGCTAATGTTGGGCTATAAAGGAACTACAGCACGGTCACATGACTTCACGTCACCACCGCTAAGCTAAAGGTGGCTAATGTTGGGCTATAAAGGAACTACAGCACGGTCACATGACTTCATGTCACCACCGCTAAGCTAAATGTGGCTAATGTTGGGCTATGAAGGAACTACAGCACGGTCACATGACTTCACGTCACCACCGCTAAGCTAAAGGTGGCTAATGTTGGGCTATAAAGGAACTACAGCACGGTCACATGACTTCACGTCACCACCGCTAAGCTAAAGGAGGCTAATGTTGGGCTATAAAGGAACTACAGCACGGTCACATGACTTCATGTCACCACCGCTAAGCTAAAGGTGGCTAATGTTGGGCTATAAAGGAACTACAGCACGGTCACATGACTTCACGTCACCACCGCTAAGCTAAAGGTGGCTAATGTTGGGCTATAAAGGAGCTACAGCACG
>NW_011344858.1:0-4541 GCF_000735185.1 Notothenia coriiceps
TGCCGCCCGAAAGTCCTTTTCCATGTCTTCTCCGAACTTCTCCCACACCCGCTGCTTTGCCTCGGCCACGGCCTGTCGGTACCTTGCAACTGCCTCGGGAGTCCCCCGGGATAACAAATCCCTGAAGGCCTCCTTCTTCAGTCGGACGGCTTCCCTGTCCACCGGTGTTCACCAGGAGGTTCGAGGGTTACCGCCCCTTGAGGCACCTAAGACCTTGAGACCACAGCTCCCCGCCGCCGCTTTGGCAATAGAGGCTTTGAACACCGACCACTCTGGTTCAATGTCCCCAACCTCCACAGGAATGCCCGAAAAGCTCCGCCGGAGGTGTGAGTTGAAGGCCTCCTGAACTTGGGCCTCCTCCAGACGTTTCCAGTTCACCCAAACTACACGTTTGGGCTTACCAGGTCTATCCAGAGGCTTCCTCCGCTACTCGACCCAACTCACCACCAGATGGTGATCAGTTGACAACTCCGCCCCTCTCTTTACCTGAGTGTCCAAAACATACGGCCTCAGGTCCGATGATACGATAACGAAATCGATCATGGACCTTCTGCCTAGGGTGCTATGGTACCACGTACACTTATGAGCATCCTTATGTTCGAACATGGTGTTTGTTATGGCCAATCCATGACTAGCACAGAAGTCCAGTAACCACCACCACTCCGGTTCAGATTAGGAGGAACGGCCCCCCTGATGATAAGATGATCTTCATATTTAATATTATACATATCTAACGTCATTATTTTAAAAACAGATAGATAAGCACACTAAATAGCTTAATTAAGAAGGATTTTTAAAGCCCTGGATCTGCGTCTTTTCATTATTTTTACGTTAGAATTGTCACTGTGAGTTTGTAAGCTTTCTATAAAGTTAATATCTCGTTCCCCAAAGGGCTGTTAGTATCGCTCTAAAGTTTAAAATATGTTTGCTCGGTCCTGGCAAATGTTAAGGGTGTATTCCTCTTAATGTGTAGAATTTTAACATTTCTGAATGTATTCTGAAACAATAATTTCTGACTAGCGTGATTTTGTTTTGCGGTTAGAATTAGTTTACATGGTAATGTAATTGCAACCCCTCAGCATGTTAAACCTAAAAACATACTAATGCTTAAACTAACCTATCACTGAATTCATTTTTGGAGCGTAGGTATGCAGCATTGTGTTTCATGCTATCACAACTTCAGTCATTTCATGAAAAAGCTGAAATTATAGAGCAGAACATCTCCGCCAGTCCTCTGCAGTTATTACGCTTTATAGATAAGGCCTCAGGTCTTTATTCCTGTCCAATTTTCCCTTATGGCCATTCAGCAACAAATGAATAGGCCCTTATCTGTCTGCTTCGTACTCTGTATAGCTCCGTATAGCTCTGTCTAGCAGAGTTTACCTAATGTAAGTTCATACCAATCACATCTGACACTGGAGGGGAGTTTCTGGCACGAGTCATTATGCTGCATTCCAAAAACACAGTGAAGGAGGATGGGAGGATGTGTTAAAGCAAAACAAACATCACATATGTTCTTCGTCTCAGCTTTTCAGTATACTGTACTCAGCTGTGTGCCCTGAAATACTCTCCTTCTCTCAGTGTGACAGTCCTCTCCAAGTCTTCTCTTTTGTGGGCCGACAGATGGGAGCCTCAGTCACCAGGAAGGAGACTTTGATCACAATGAAGCCTGGGTACATTGTGAAGGATATGGGTGGTGGTAGCGGTGGTTGGGGGTAGAGTAGGAGCCGTCAGATTTGCCGTCTGTTGCTCGGGCTGATCTGAAGGGGAGCTCAGGAAATGATCAAAGCCCAGGTTAAGGCTCTAATAGAGCTGTCTTTTAGGCTAATCTCTCTCCTCTTTCCCCCGGCAAAAGCTCTCCACCACCAACACCCCCCCCCCCTCCACCCTACCCTGAGAGGCGGCGTGTCACTTCCAAAACAGCAAGTGTTTTTTTGAGTTGTGGGAACTTTTAACTTTTGGGTTAACTATAAAGATGTTTGACTATTAGCCACAGAACATATTTAACATCTGCAAAATGTATTAACTAACAGTTGAGGTTGTTTCCTCTGCTACAAGTTTAAAAATAGGTTCTGATGTTTTGAGTCTTAAATTTGAGGATATCAAAACCGTTCAGATTTATTTTCCAGGGATTATTGAGGCATTGGTATTCTTTGATATAGTACTTGCTGGATCATCATCTGAAAATACTTTTATAACATTTCAACCTCAGTCCGCGTCCTCCAGTTTTGCAAGAACTACATGCAGATATGCAATGGCCCTTTCTTGTGGGGGGGAGACAACGTAGCAATGTGACGTTTTATCGCGGTGAGCTAGCACTCCGTAATGGATTAAATAAGGCAAAAATAGCAGTATACTTTCAGTATGCCAATGATTTGGGCCGGCCATTACATTGTGGAAACATTATGACCTTTTTGTGACAAAAGATAAAAACCTTAAACCCCCCTCCATGACTCATAAAGAGCCTGTGAGAGCCTCTTGAAGTACAAACCATTATCCCCATTTGGATGATTAATTACCCCTCGTTCCTCTCTGTGATGGCAGACTTTATGCCCCACCTGTGGGTGCAGATATAAGCTTTTTCGCTCAGTCAGATGAGTCTTCACATGAACAAGCATGTAAACGTGCCATTGGTTTTGGAGAGACATTATCATTATCCGTGTTTGATGGTCAGTTGGACATTTTCTTGGAACCTGCTTTAAGAGAGTTAGTTGCAGCAATTAAAGAGTTCTGCAGTGATGCTGTAACCCTTAAATCCTGGAGTTCAGAGAATGTTAAACTGGCGGCGCGCTCAGACGCTGCGGCTCAGAGCTCTCTGTTTTGGTTGTGCACTGTTTTTTTTTTGTTAGTGTGCGTGAACACCCTAGAACAGGCAAATTACATATACAGTCGCATGGACTTATTTGACATAGGGATGAGTTGTCGCTCTGACATCACAGCCGATTTCCACCGGACTAACAACATCCCGGAGGACATAGCGAGACCGCTCGGGTCTCCCTGGATTGTTTTCGGGCCTGTGAAGCAACGCAGGCGCCGGAGGGAGAGGAAGCAGAAGCGAGGATGCCGTGCAGGCCTGCTTGCTAGGCTAAGGAAGCGGCCGCACCAACCACCACTACCAAGCCTCTTCCTCGCAAATGCCAGGTCCATCGTCCACAAAATTGACAAACTGGAGGTACTACTAGCTGCTAACACGAACGTACGTGACTGCTGTGAGATAATCATCACAGAATCCTGGCTACACCCGCAGATTTCGGACGCAGCAGTGCAGCTACCAGGCCGCTCTACCCACCGCTACGACAGGAACAGCGCTTCCGGTAAGAGCCGAGGGGGTGGTCTGTGTGTTTACATCCACAACGACTGGTGCATGGACAGCAGGGTTACACATACACATTGCTCTCCCGACCTGGAAGTAATGTCTATCATGTGGAGACCCTTTTACCTGCCCAGAGAGCTGACGGTGGTGATAATTAACACTGTTTATATCCCACCTGATGCTAACGCCAGCATTGCACTTGACCACCTCCAGAGCTTAATAAATAAACAACAGAGGTCCCATCTGGACGGAGTTCATATTGTAGCTGGAGACTTCAATCATGCATGTCTAAAAATTGTGCTTCCCAAATTTGTACAATATGTACGATGTACCACCAGAGGAAAGAACACACTGGACCGGGTGTATTCTAACCTGAAGCATGCTTACAGACCGGTCCCACTCCCCCATTTAGGACTATCTGACCACCTCTCACTGCTTCTCATCCCAGCTTACACCCCCCTCAGAAGTAACACCAAGCCGGTGGTCAAATATATCAGAACCTGGCCCGAGGGGGCACTCTTACAACTGCAAGACTGCTTCGAACACACAGCATGGGACATATTTGAACAGACAGACTTGGAGGAACACACAGAGGCTGTCTTATCCTACATCAAGTTCTGCACAGACACTGTAACTGTGGAAAAACGCATTCGGGTCTACCCAAACCAAAAACCATGGATGACAAGAGCGGTGCGGTCTCTCCTGAGTTCCCGTGACACAGCCTTCACGTCGGGGAACGCAGCCCAGTACAGCTTGGCAAGGGCAAATCTGAGGAGTTTCTACCTCTGGGCCGTCAGGCTGCTCAACCACCACACATAATGCAATAACCGTAACCATTCTCACACATACACACGCTTTTTAATGCACTTTATATACTATTTATTCCCCCGTATGATTGTATGTTGTCTGTCCTATTGCCGTGTTTTTTAGTGTTATGTATTTGTTTGTACACCGGGACAGAGTTGCACTCTGAATCTCGTTATACTCTGTGTATAATGACAATAAAAGGCTTTAACTTAACTTTAACTTAACAGATAGTTGGAATGCTGTGTCAAACCTATACGAACTCGGACCTATAATCAATACATTAATAGGGGATTTCAATTTTGACGGGGCAATTCTATTTTAACCGCCGCCGACAGGGGGCGAAAGAGACAAGTGAGCGATACAGGGAGAGAAACACAGAAGAAGAGATGAGAGCGCAGAGAGAGGCGGAGAGGAAAGTGAG